>NC_063339.1:35643324-35725821 GCF_021869965.1 Rhincodon typus | reverse complement strand
GGTCACCGGACCCAAAACGTTAACTCTGTTTTTTCCTTCACAGATGCTGCCAGACCTGCTGGGCTTTTCCAGGAACTTTGTTTTTGTTCCTGAGTTACAGCATCTGCAGTTCTTTCGGTTTTCATTACAGACAATTTGTCTTCACTTAATTCAGTTTTCATATTGCCTAAATAAATAGGTTGACATCTAAGCAGAAAAGAGTATTGGGTTACTGTGTTGAGATTAATATTCCAACTTCCTTGGCCAGAGGACTTGTGTTAGTGATTAGGCTCCAAGAGAAGGGCTTTTTTGTATCTTAAACTAGTTTCCACAATTTTCTTTGTATGTGCTTAGCTGAAGCAAGGTGGTCGGGCTGCTGGATCCAGCTTGCAGCACCAACAAGAACTCTCCAAGGTAAAAGCGGAGCTGGAGAAGAAACTGGTTTTCTATGAAGAGGAACTGGTGAGGTGTGAAGCTGCGCACAGCACTGAAATTAAGAACCTTAAAAAGGAGCTCCATGATTCAGATGCTCAGCATTTAGCTCTGCAAAAGGATGTCATGATATTAAAGGACAAATTGGAGAAAGCCAAGAGAGACAGGTAATTAACCAAAGGAAGGCACAATCGTACTTAATTACTAAGAACTACCTGCTTTAAATTAAGATACATCGTTTTCAAGAGCACTACGAAGCAAGTAAAGTTTGAGAAATATCTTTTCGGAGAATAGGAGAAAAGCCCACATAGAAAACTGCCTTGTTAACATTGATCTTCATAGAACATAGTGTACAGTGAAATGGCGGGTCATGAATATTTTCTCAATGTCTTATGTCATCATGGACAAGAGCACAGATCAGATGCTTTTCCACAGTAAGGAAGAGAAATCCATACTGGGGAGCAGTAGGACTTCAGCGTAATAAGGAAGTCCAATAATGAGAAAAGAACTGACCTGAAACCATGTTCTTACCTTAATAAATAGTTAAATGTTTTGTGGTTAATCATGACTTCATTTTACTCATGATGGTTGCTGCCATATTGTTAGATTCATAGAGAGGGAAAAAAATGCAGCCTGTTAACTCATTACTTCCCGTAGCTATAATATCAAAAATCCATTTACCAAAACCAAATTAATATAATACGAGATAGTAGACATTAGGCCTGCAAATGTTTTAGATTAAACTTACCATACTGGCTTCAGATGTATTTCTTTATTAATCCTTTTATGTATTTGGGAGCAATTCAATTATTTGATAGCAATGCAAGTATTAAGGACACTGCTTTTAAGATTTTAAAAAGATTATGTTGCTACGAGCTCCTCATTTCGAACTGTAAGCTTTATTTAACTGTTATGCTCAGCATATATGAAAATGTACAATAGATAGTCAAATTGTGAATGTTTTGTTTATCCTTTCTCTGAACTTTTGCATGTAGTTTGGAGATGTAAGAGACTTCGCTTACAAATTTTACCCTTGGTTTAAATTTTAGGTGTAACAACCTTTCACGGATAATCTACATAGGTGGATATTAATTTTAATTAAAAAAAAAAGACCTATGTGAATTTGAAAGCAAAGTGCTGAATCTATTTGTGTTTATTTATTATGTTTACAGGCACAATGAAATGGAGGAAACTCTGGGTGAACTGAAAAAGAAATATGAATGTGAGCGAAACATGCTCATTGAAGAGAACAAGAAATTTTCAGTTGAGAATGATCGAGTAAGTCACTTGATATTTATTTTAAATAATATTATCCTACGTCCATTAATTCTGTGGTGTCGACATTTGCATTAATTAATTTGCAATGTTTAGGTATATTGAGAAAAATTGTGAAATATCGCTTTCTGCCTTGTGTTTTACTGCAAAAGCATAGAGCATTTATTGAGAACTTCAGAGGGTTCAGTCAAAGGTGTTTATTTATTTCAAGCTGTGATTTGAAACATTAATGCAAACGTTCATATAAATTGTATGAAATACCCCATAAATTTATTTTTGAAGTGAAGTGTTATCGAATGTACACATGCTTATGACCACATTTAGATGGGAATTCATTTTGGGTAAGACTGGACTAATTTGTTGTTTTGAAATAAAGTATATCAAAAAGTATCAGTGATTTCATAGATTTCTCTGACACTTGCCTATTGTTGCTGACTTAGTTTCATTGCCTGGTAGAGTCAGTTGATGACATCTGGATTTGTAGCTACAGCTTCACAAAAAGTTATGGCAGCGCCAAGGATAAGGCTTATGCGAATGAATTATTCAAGAGGCAATCTAATCTACATAGGATCAGTTGAATTTTTGTTTTGTGTGCATTTGGTAGAAGTCTTAAATCCTGGATAAAGTAAATATTATTCTGTTTATGGTATATATGATGTATACTACATTATTACATTATCTTTAATAACTGAAAGATTAATTCTATTAAACAAATAGTTGCAGCTTTGCCCCAAAATGTGCTAACACTTTTGTGTTGACTGTGTTCAGCTGAAAATTTTTGTAATGGATTAAAAATGTTTATATCAATTACCTATTTAGAGTAATTGTTAGATTTTTTTTTAAAAAAAGAGTTCATCTTGGCCACTACAAAAATTGGACCTAAACTTATAAAAACAAACAAAAGTACTGAAGTACACAGCAAGTCTGCTGCATCAATGGAAAGATGATTAATGTAACCCACTGGAGGGATGATGAATGGGGGAGGGGGCAGGGAGAATTGAATAGGAATTCCCACATCTGATTTGTGGTATCAGGAACAGTGTCTTAATTTAATGTTGAGAGGCAAGACCCTGACAATTAAAATTTTGCTTACGGGCAGTGTAGTGTCAATTAGTCTCACCAATGAGCCACTTAGAGTCAATTACCTTTGAGCCTACTGAGATTTAATGGAAAATTAATGGAACTTGAGCAAAAGGGAATTTGTGCAGGTCTCTGATTAAGGTGCTCAGCATCAGGAAATTGGGTGCGGTGTGGTTGGTTGTTTGAAGTCATCTTCCTGACCTTGGATTTGATTCCATCTACTCAAACCATCATCCTACAATCCCATCCTGCTCATCTGTCTCCATTGATCCAGCAATATCCTAGTAAAGGCCTCAAAGCATTATGTGCTGTAGCCACTGCTCCCGGTGGCATTGCCAGCAATGGAGAGTTGTTGACCAGCTGCCCTCAAGGTTGGATTTCCATCTACTGGGGATATAATTTTGAGATGACAGTTGGAACTAGCCAGTTAGGTGCCTTATTGCATTTAAATAGTATTGTGCCTATGTGCGGCAGCAACACTGGATCTACACTGGCTCTGCAACCAGTAGGGGAAGTCCCACTCAGGAACTATATTGCACCCAATATTTGAGGTGGCTGACCCTTCAGCTGTTTGGTGAAAACAAGTGAGCCCAGTACTTAATGGTCATAGGCTTTCAACAAGAACATCAGCCTGGTTTCTTCCTCTTGATTGTTATTCCGCGTTATCTGCTGGGAAGTGCTCAAGCTGAGACTTTTGATAAGGATGGAACGAGACATTTGTATATGTTATCAAAAAATACTGCCTGATTTGTTGTAACTCATATAAACTAATGACCACAATGGATAGAAGGGAAACAATGGAATTGTTACAAAAATTGCTTCCAATTTCCACCCTGCTCTCTCCTTCACCTGGTCCATCTGACTCCTCCCTTCCCTTCTGTTTCCATTTCTGGGGATAGACTGTGGCCACCAACATCCACTGTGAACCTACCGACACCCACATTTACCTGGACTGTACATCCTCACACCCTGCTTCATGTAAAGACTCTAATCCATTTTCCCAGTTTCTCCATCTCCATTGTATTTGTTCGGATGGTGCCAGTTTTGATTAGGGAGCCTCTGAAAAGTCTACCTTCTTCCACAACCGAGGATTCCGCATCACTGTTGTTGACAGGACCCTCAGCCGGTCTGATCCATCTTCTGCATTTCAACCCTCACCCACTCTGTCTCTTCACAACAGTGGTAGGGACCCCGGGTCCTTACCTACCATCTCACTAGCAACCATATCCAGAGGATCATTAGCTGCCATTTCCGCCACCACCAGAAATAATTCCTCTCCCCACCCTTGTCAGCCTTCTGCAAGGACCGTTCCCTCCAGGACACCCTGGCCCACTCCTCTTTCACTCCCATCACCCTGCTCACAGCCTCACGGCATCTTCCACTGCAATTGCAGAAGGTGTAATACCTGTTTACCTCCTCCCTCCTCAGTATCCAAGAGCCCAAACACACCTTCCAGGTGAAGCAGCAGTCTAGCTGCACTTCACACAATCTAGTCTACTGCATTTGCTGCTGACAATGTGGTCTCCTCTGCATAGGGGAAATGAAGGACAGACTGGGTGACCACTTCGCAGAACACTTGCATTCCGTTCACAGAAAAGACCCTGAACTTTGAGTTGCCTGCGGCTTTAACATACGGCTGTGTTCCCTGGCCAGCATCTCTGTCTCATGCTTGCTGCACTGTTTCAGTGAAGCTCAGCACAAGCTGGAAGAACAACACCTCATTTTCTGCTTGGGGACCCAGCAGCCTTCCAGACTTGATATCAAGTTAAATAACTTTAGGGCCTGAGCTCTCCAATGTCTTTACTCCTACCCCCACAACCAGGCCTTGTTATCACACAGGCTGCTATTACACACCACCCATCGTTACCACTAACAGTCTCTGTTAATAGCTATTCACCCTCCTAGCCTCATCGTTATCCGTTCCTTTGTCTGTCGAATTGCTCTTCTCTCTCTTTGGGCTCTATCCCCACCTATTGCTTATACCTTACCCCCTCCCCCCACCCTATCTTCTGCATATAAACCGATTGTTTTCCTAACTACCATCGGTTCTGAGGAAGGGTCACTTGACCCGAAATTTTAACTCTGATTCCCTCCACAGATGCTGAGCTTTTCCCAATGTGTTCTATTTGGGCTTCTAGAAAACATTCAACAAGGTACCTCACAGAAGGTTAAACCATAAGATGAGAACCCACAGTGTTGGAGCTAGTATATTGGCATGGATAGAGGATTGCTAATGGGCAGGAAACAGCAAGTGGAGATAAGGTGTTCTTCTTCGGGTTGCTGGCCTGTAAGTAGTGGGCTTTCACAGGGAGCAATGCTGGGACCGCAGATGTTTACAATACATATTAATAACTTGAAGGAAAAAAGTGAAGGTACTGTAACCAAATTTGTAGACAAAACAAAAATAGGTGGAAAGGCAGGTTACAAGAGGGATACCAACAGTTTACAAGAGATATTGATAGGTCAAGTAAGTTGGCAAAATGTTGGCAAATGAAGTATAACGTGGGAAAATGTGAAGTCGTTCATTTTGAAAGGGATAATAAAAGAATAATATTATTTAAATGGATAAAAATTGCAGAGGGGACTTGGGGGTACTAGTGCATGAAACAAAGCAAGCTAACATACAGGTGCAGCATGTAATCAGGAAGGCTAATGTAATATTGTCCCTTATTTCAAGGAGGTTGGAGTATGAGAGATAGGGAAGTCTTATTGCAACTGTACATAGTTCTGGTGAGACCACATCCGAAGTACTGTGAGCAGTTTTGGTCCCCTTATTTAAGGAGGGATATGATTTCTGGGGAAGGATCATGTGAGCCAAAACATTAACTTTGATTTCTCTCCACAGATGCTGTCAGACCTGCTGAGCTTTTCCAGCAATTTCTGTTTTTGTTTCTGATTTGCAGCATCTGCAGTTTTTTCGGTTTTTACTAAGGCTATGATTTCATTGGAGATACTTCAGAGGAGGCTCATGAGTATGATCCCTGGTCTGAAGGGATTGCCTTATATGCAAAGGCTAAACAGGTTGGACTCTCTCCACTGGTGTTTAGGAGAATGAGAGGTGATCTCATTGAAATGTAGGATTCTGAAGGGGCTCATAGAGTAAATGCTGAGAGGATGTTTCCCCTCCATGGGAGTCTAGGACCAGAAGGCGTAGTCTCAAAATGAAGAGTTGCCAATTTAAGACTGAGATGAGGAGGAATTTCTTCTAAGTGTTGAGAGTCTTTGGAGTTGCATGCCACGGAGAGCTGTGAGGGCAGAGTCCTTGTGTGTATTTAAGGCTGAGATAGATAAATTCTTGATCGGTCCGGAATTAAGTGTTATGGGGGAAATGCAGGAAAATGGGCATGAGGAACGTTGGATCAGCTGTGATCCTACTGAATGGTGGAATAGGTTTGAGGGGCTGATCGGCCTACTGCTGTTCCTGCTTCTTATGGTATTGTTAGATGTTTAATCAAATTGTGTTTGAGCTCCCATAATGAGTAAACATTTACTAGGTTTTAAAGAATGTTTTCATAAATTAGCATTGAAATAAAACATTCTATTTGAAGTATTCACAAACGATCCACTTGGAAATATTTGTTTATTCCCAATTTAGAATTTTTAGCTTTTATTTTCAGATGTGTACATTTGTGGATAAGCTTACAACACAGAACAGACGACTTGAAGATGAATTGCAGGACCTTGCAGCTAGAAAAGAGTCAGTGGCTCACTGGGAAGCTCAGATTGCAGAGATTATACAATGGTATGTCTTAAGATTCCTTGAAAAATAGAATAGTCTCACTGCTACTGTTGTAGTCATTTCTATGATTGTGGTTTCTCCAGTGCCTCTAGGTTATCTTGTGTTATCTATTTATTATAGACGAATTATATAATGAGGAATGATTTATCCGTCTGTGTACAAATGACTGCCACTTATTAGCATTTTGCATTTTCAAATATTTTAGAAATAGCTCCCCGGTCAATCCTTAACTATTTTTGAATTTCCAAAGAACATTTTCCACCAGTTCATCCAATATGTTCAAAGCCTAGTTAGATCAGATTTTTGACAAGAAAGTCAAGGGTGTTAGAGGTTGAGTCCAATGTATGAATGATTTGTGGAAGTCAAATATTAAAATTACTTCAAATAGTCTTTTTTCGAAAGTTCTGATATTTAACAAAACAATTTATCATATGTTGTTTGGATGCTTTTTAGAACAAAATGTGCAACAACTTTAAAACTTTTAAATCGAATGACTAATTGTAAAACTATATAAAACAAGCACATATTTATGTAGTAAAGACCATAATACAAGATTGCATAAGATTTTTTTATTTGCTCATGGTGTGGCCACAGCATTTATTACCCATCCCGAATTGGCCAGAGGGCAGTTAAGAGTGGCCACATTACTGTGGGTCTGCAGTCACACATATAGGGCAGACCTAGGTACAGAGTTGCAGCTTACCTTCCCTAACAGGATTAGGGGATCAAAGGGTATTTTGATGGTGATCAACAGTTATGTGGTTGCCATTAGACCAGCTTTCAGTTCCAGAGAAATTCATTGAATTTTGGTGGGATTTCTTACTGCAGAACATTGTCCTGAGGTTCTGAATCACGAGTCTAGTGTCATTCCTGTTATGCCACTGCCTCTCCAGTGTAATACTGTTAGTGTAAAATAACACATGGGTAATTAAGGATACTTTTATTTTACGTTGTTAGGGTGAGTGATGAGAAAGACGCAAGAGGATACCTACAGGCTCTGGCATCCAAAATGACAGAAGAACTTGAATCACTGCGGAATTCTAGTCTAGGTTCAAGAACACTGGTATGATTGTAATAGTCATTTACACTTGTTTAATTCAGCTTGGACGTTATAAATTTCCACTTTTGTTTTTACGACAAATTAATGACTCTAATTCGTATTAGAAACATTCATTTACATTTATGGGTGAATAACCTCTCACAACGAAGTAACAAGTCTACTTTTCTATGTCAATTAACAATTAATCTCAAGGCCTGCTTAATCAACACATTCGCGAAGCAATTTCTGAAGCATCAGTATATAGCTATATACTACACTTGGTAAATTTAATTGGAAAATCTCTAATTTTGTATAACACTACAAATACAGAGTAGCATTAAATGTTCTTGGTAAAGATAGTATGTTATTACAGTTACTGGTCACTGACAACCTGAGGGAAATGCACCATCGTTTTGATTCGACATTGTTAATGGAGTGATAAAGTTCAACATACATACGAGTCTAGTGCCATTCCTGTTATGCCACTGCCTCCCCAGTGTAATACTGTTACAATTAGCGTCCTCAATTGTTGAGCAGCCTAACTGTTAATGCACTGGATATTAATCTGTCATGTCTATGTCTATGTATGTGTGTGTGCATATATATCTTTCATTCTAATTGCATTTGAGAAGTGAGTAGTGATGCCACAATCATGTTTTAGAATTTACTGAATGTGAGTATCTTAAGCATTGCCAAATGGAGACTAGAAATTGAAGATTTTCATCTTGCACTAGGACACGAGGAACAGACTAGAAAAAAAGAGATGTTTTATACAAAATGAGAAGCTGCTAATTGGTTGGGCCATAATTGGCAAGGTACTGCAGCAAGAACAATTAACCATCTACCTTAGTTCTAGTTTTGATGAGTGCAAGGCAAAAAGTTTCAACTTCTAGTCTTTAAGCAATGGTTAAGTTCTGTATTTCCAAGCATTTATTAGTATGAGAATCCAAACTCTTAATGGCAACTAATGATGTTAGATATTATTAACATAGGGTATTTCAAACTTTCATTAATTCAGCCACCTCATACTTTCGGGGCTGCTAACTCCGCCAAGTTTTTGACTTTTTCAGACAAGCTGTTATGTTAATTTCATGTGTCTGATTATATTCTTCCAGGATCCTCTGTGGAAAGTGAGACGCAGTGCAAAGTTGGATATGTCAGCGAGGTTAGAGCTACAGTCAGCTCTTGAGGCAGAAATACGTGCTAAGCAACTGGTACAGGAAGAGCTAAGCAGAGTGAAAGCTACTAATATGGCATTTGAGAGGTATGATGTTCATTATCAAACTTGTGACTGGTACTGGATTTTTGTTAAATCTATTCAGCAACACTGCTATTCATTTCACATGGTATTGCTCATAATTGAATAGGCCTCCACAGGTGTCATCTTTAGCCCATTCAATAATCTCGTTTCCATAAATCTGAAGGATTAGTAAACACAGTTCCTATAACTGTTTGCTAGAACTAGACTTTCAGTTAAATGTTTACGCACTAAGTAATTTAGAATGGGGAGGTAGAACATTCCGATAATTTCCTTTTGTTCCCTAGTTCTAGGCTCTAAATTACCTGTCAACATCCATCCTAAGCATTCTAAGATTTTTACAAGGCAGTGGTTGGATCATGGTTGAGTGCTGTGTGCTTATTATGGAAAGGAAATTGAAGTTCCAGAGTGCATATAGCAGGCTTTGATCAGGATGATATTAGATATGAGAAATTAGTTATCAAAATAAACTAAAATACTTGGATTATTTTCCACTAGAGCAGGGAGTTTAGAGAAAATCTAATAGATGTTTAGGATTTTGAAACTATTTGCTGAGGTAAATAGCAAAATAAAATTTGCTGAAGAGTCAGTAATTGGGAATATTCAGTTGGAGATTTGTCTGCTCTGAAGAAGGGTTACTGGACCTGAAATGTTAGATCTGCTTTCACTCCACAGATGCTGCCACACCTGAGTTTTTCCAGCAATTTTTAGTTTTGTTGGAGATTTGTCACTTGTAATTGAGAAAAGAGGCGTGAATAAATTTCTTTACATTTGAGATGTTGAAAACATTATGGCAGGGATTTGCATTTTTAAGAGAAAAATGTTTAAGCTTTTCAAGTAGAGGGAGTTGCAGGGCCAGGAGAAGCGTCCAAATTGATGAGATTAGATTGGGCTTTGAGATTCTCTGTTCCAATTTGGAATTACGATGGCCAATTTGTCACTGTTTCACATCTAGTGTTGCGCAATGGGCTGAACTTGATGGCTCCTGACCCTTCTCCAATATTTTAAAAGGAAAAACATCAGATATTGCACCTGTCATGAGGCCTATTGGGATATTTAAGTGCCTCATTCTGCCTCTGCCACTGTTTTACTTCCATCAGGAGAAGTAGAGGCAGGGCAATTGGCTCAGCAAATTTCAACACACAGGACGTTGTTGAACAGAAAGGACCTCCTTCGAGGCATCCCCTGCACAGGCCAGAGACATGTTCTGCCCCAGGATTGAAACCTCCACCCCTTTCAACCCATCCTCGTCTACTTGCCAGGGTCTACCAGCCAGACCTGTCCAAAATTCCAAACTTACTTATCAGTCTGGGTTCCATCAGTCTCTTTAACCAATAACTACCTGTAATCCTATCAGTGACCATTGCTCAATCCTAGCACTGCTGGGACAACTGTCCTGCTGGTCAGTCAAATTGTTCAGCAACAAAAATAGAAATTGCTGGTGGCACTCAGCAAGTCTGGCAGCATCTTTGAGAAAAAAGCAGGATTAATGTTTCAAATCCCGTGACTCTTCATCAAAATTGGCAGTTTTTATTTTGGATCTCCAGCGTCTACAGTTCTTTGTTTTATTAAATCAGATTGTTCAGCAGTCTTTAGGGTGGGACTTGCTCTCAGATGGGGTAGAAGTCCCATTCTGAAACAGTTAAGGCAGCTTCTAGTGTAAGGCTGTTTATCATGATGGGACAGCCAGGTTTCAGATGGGCAGCTGACGCCTGACTTTTCAATCGGGGTGTGAAAAATATACCACTCTATAAGGTCCAGCCCATTGTCTCTGTTCACAAGTGTAATTTCTCATGGTGAATACTAACGTGCACTTTGTGAATTTCACACCCTTCCTTTAAAGAGCATACAACACACCTAACAGTTAACCAAGGCTGTGTACAAATCTTAAAGGACTTTATAGGGTAGATCACAATAAACTGTTTCCCTTACTTGCAAAGTCTAAAATGAGGAAATATATTCCCAAGATGAGGAGTCAGTCATTTAGGAGGAGAATTTTTTTTTTTAAATTTCAAAGTTATCAGTTATTGGAATTTTCTACTCTGGGGTCTGGAAAATACTGTGCAATTGAGTATATTTCAAGATTTTTGTACGTGAGAGAACTAGTGAGATTTGCAGAGTGAGCGAGAAAGTGGAAATGATTTAAATAAGCAGACCTTATTAAAGTAAATGCCAGTGCAGGCTCAAGGAATTGTTTGGCATATTTATTACTTTTAGTATGTTCCTTTTAAAAGATGCAAATGACTACTTCAAGCCCATAACTAAGTTAATTAAACTTGACCAATTGGAAAGTAAATAGCCAAGATACACATTAAGTTGATTGGACTTTTTTCATTTTATCTGTGCTATTTGTCTGAACAATGAACTGTAGGAGGGAGTTCTACATTTGGACTACTCTTTCCATAAAGGAGATTATGATTTCAGCTCACTGCAGTGCAAGGGCTGCACTGGCAGATGTACAGTCATCTTTAAATTAAATATTAAACATAAACTTTGATTTCCCTGAACCAGCACTACCTTTGATTAATTTGCGTGACTGGCTGCTTGTATATGCTTGCTGTATTAAAATTGACTGCTGCATTTGCACATAGAACAGTACAGGCCCTTCAGCCCACAATGTTGTGCCGACCTATTATCCGACTAAGATCAAACTACCCTGCACACCCTACGTTTTACTATCCTCCATATGCCTATCCAAGAGTCGCTTAAAAGTCTCTAAAGTATCTGACTTCACTACCACTGCAGGCAGCGCATTCCACACGCCCACCACTCTCTGAGGAAAGAACCTACCTCTGACATCTCCCCATACCTTCCTCCAATCACCTTAAAATTATGCCCCCTTGTAATAGTCATTTCCGCCCTGGGAAAAAGTCTCTGACTATCCACTCATCATCTTGTACACCTCTAACAAGTCACATAGAACAATACTGTATGGCCTTAAAGTAATAATTCTTTTCACATGCAGTATATAGGGATGTCTCAGGAATGCAATTGGGTGTTATTTGAGTGAAAACCTGTGAATCCTCTTGATTTTGGTAACTGGAAAATGTTTAAAAATATTGTGTTTAAAATCTTTGGCAAATTTTGAGCTATGTATGAATATTTTTATTGATTTCATCTTGGTGTTCTGCATTCCATCTCCATCTTGAAAATTTGATTTTTAGTAAACTGAAAGAGGCAGATGGCAAGAATCAAAAATTTGTAGAAGAGATACAGAATTTAAAGAAAGAATTAGAAGAAAGCAAAGCCAGAACAGAAAAAGGTTAGTGACCTCTACAGTTTGGAGCATTTTTACAATGAACTGTAATTACAGTTTAAATAATTTTTCAAAACAGATCAGTAAAATCTGTATGGCTAGGTTTTGTGTTTTAAAGGAATTTATGTTTCGTGCTTATGCTTCTCCGTTTGTTTGATAGGTCTCAAACTTCCAGATTTTCAGGATTCTATTTTTGATTACTTTAACACCTCTCCGATTCCACATGACTTGGGATTTAAAGTAAGTGATGGTTATTGAACTTTGGAAGTGTTTCGGTGTGCATGTTTGTAAATTTTATTTGAGCTTCGAGGAAATTATAACTGTATCTAGAGTAAGAAAGGACAGAAAAACAGATTTACATGAAGCTGACATCCATATGGAATATGATTTCCAGTCTTTTAAAGCAAATTGTCATGGTTTTTAGATAAAAATCAGATGCTGAAAAGATAAAAGGAAATGCCAGTTAGATATCCAGAAAAAATATAATGCTCATTTTTGTGACCAGTTGATTCAATCCATACTCCATTTTTTCAAGGTGTAATCCCTAATCATCTTTACAACTGAAAAATATTGCTCGTTGTACGCTTTGTGACATTGCATTATGCTGATTCCAGACATCTTGATCTTTTTAACAAAATCAAGGTGTCCCTTCAAACAACGTTGGCTATACCCAGGTGCAGCAATCTCTTTGTGAGAGATGGTTTCCTATTATACTTTTGAATTTGCAAAAGGGAATTCACTAAGTGTATTTTTCTCATATCTGTTGCACAAAGGGCTCTGTTTCTTCCTCGTCTACATCATCTCTCCTAGCGTTTTGGGAAGAAGTAAGTTTGTGTGTGCTTCGTCACCCTAACTTATCACTTACATAATCTGACCCTCTAAACTCGTTGTGCTTCCTTATTCCTTGTTAGCTAATTCTGCTATAGCTTTACATGAAACTACTATTACTATTGCTAATGTTTGAAAATTGCTTGTTTTCATAGTACTCAAATCACCAAATTTTACAATGACTTCAAGCTGCAGTAATGATCGCAATTGTACTTTGTAAAAATATAACCCTCCTTTGTCCATATTATGATGCAATTCAACAGTCTACTAAATATTTAGGTTGGCATTTTTGTAAATGTTTGTTTAATTGCAATGCCAATAACCACAGGCGGAGTTCAAATAAAATTGGATCAATTCATCGAAGTGCTTCTCCGTCATTATACTTGATGGTTTCAATTGGTTGAATCAATTAAATTATTAACTATCTTAAGCAAAGGTTCAGGTAGTGTTTTGATCTTTACTGGATAAAAGATCAAACTATTCTTAGATTTGGCCATCAATTCTTGTTTTCTGATTCCAATAAGGGCTTTACAGGTACTTATTTGAACTCCCAAGCTTAAAACTGTAACCATTTTGAAATTTAGTCTGTATCCTAGAGTGTTAGGATTTACAGAAACTAGGTGATGTGCCATTCAATCCTGTCTAAAATATTGTTTTAACGTACTGTCTCAATGATTCTTCTTTTGCTGCCTACCCTTTTCAAACTTGATATCTTCCATCAAGCCCTGCTTTATAAAGAACAAACATGTAAGGAAATATTTTACAGTACCTTGGAGCATCCATTCTTTAGTTGTAGGTGAAGGTTTAAGAATAAATTATGATTGAAGGAATGCTCCCTTCTGTTAAAACCCCTAAGGATGAATCTACTCTGTCATTAGGACGTGTTGCTTCAATCAAAAGTACTGACTGAGATATCAAAAAAATGTCCTTCTTAATGAACTAGTCTAAAATTATTTTTTAAAAAGCTAAAATCCAGTAGGTATACAACATAGAGCAAGATAAAACAGTAGTGTAGTGATTCAGATGGGTAATTAGTTGTATATCTGTGGCCATGTTGTACAAGCCATGAGTGGTAAAATATAAAATGTTTTAAAATGTGAATAATAAAAGTATGTATATGTTTGATGCTACAGTTATATGCTGGGCTTTAATGAAAGTGTTCTTTCAGAGTTATGCTGCCTGAATCTACCTATCTTTTCTCTCATTTATTTTGAAAACATAATTACATTGGTTTTAGAGTTCAGAATTTAGAGTGAGTATTTTTGCTGTAATTTCATTAACTTCAAAATTGCAAATTTCCAATAAACAGCTTAGACTAAGTAGGCATGTTTGGTGTAGATTTTAAATTGTGAAATAAATAATGAAATAAATTATAGTGAATGAATTTAAACATTAGATAGTTGTTTCTTATCTGGAATCCAGTTTTGTTCAGTTTATTAAATAATATCTTGCATTTATTTGCGTGACAGTAAAGTAATGCTAGTTTAAAAGATGGGCCTAGTGCTTAAATCCCACAATGAGCTATTCAAAACCTCAAAGGACAATGCTCCATCCCTGCTGTGCACAGATGTGGCTCGAAAACATGGAAAATGAAGGTGCAGTCGGGGTCTCCATGTGCTAAGCTAAGGAAAAGAAGGTCATTCTACATTCCTGTTCTTGATCACTATTTTTCCTGACTTTTATGCATGTGAGCATCTTAAATTCACAGACCCTTGCTAATAGTTTGCCTGCATAAACATCAGATTAATAAAGCAGAAGATTTAGCAAATTAAAAGATTTGATGCATGATGTTCAGATTTAGATTTGAACCCTGATTAGGTATTGTACCAGAGCTGCCTCCACCTTTAATATCATCCTCAGTACGAGTCACCAGCAAAATGAAAACAGGGATGATGATAATGTAAGAATAAGGAACATCACCTATTATGATTTTACTGACTGTAGCTGGTGTTGACTCGGTTAGGCCATTGTGCATGTGCAGTTTTGCATGTGGATCTACTTGCAGCATTGCTCAATATTTTGTAGATGACTCAAGAAGCGACATAAGGCCATAGGATTTCAGAGCAGAGTTAGGCCATTGAGCCCATCAAGTCTGCACTACCATTCAATCATGGCTGATATGTTTGTCAACTCCATTTTCCTACCTTTTCCTGGAACCCTTGATCCCCATACTAATCAAGAACCTACCTGTGTCTCTCTCTTAAATATGCTCAATGACTTGGCCACCACAGCCTTCTGCAGTAAAGTGTTCCATAGATTCACCACCTAGCTGAAGAAATTCCTCCTTATCTCAATTTTAAAGGGTTGCCCCTTTATTCTGAGGCTGGTCCCTCAGGTCCTAGACTCTCCTCCTAGTGGAAACAGCTTCTCCATATCTACTCTATCCTGGCCTCTCAGTTTTCAGTGTAAGTTTTGATGCGATTCTCCTCATCCTTCTAAACTCCATGTACAGACACGGAGTCCTCAACCGCTCCTCATATGATTGGTCCTTCATTCCCAGGATCATTCTTATAAACCTCCCCTGGACCTCACCAAGGCCAGCACATTCTTCCCTAGATATGTGGCCAAAACTGGTCTCAATATTCCATGTCTGGTCTGATCAGAGTCTAATGCAGCTTCTGCAGTACACCTCTACTCTTGTATTGTAGTCCTCTCAAAGTCAATATTAACATTGCATTTGCTTTCCTAACTGCCAACTGAACCGACATCTTGATCTTAAGAGAATCCTCAACTAGAACATCTCAGTCCCTTTGAGCTTCACGTTTCCAAAGCCTTTTCCCATTTAGAAAATAGGCTACGTCTCTACCAAAGTGCATAACCTCACACTTCCCATATTGTATTCCAACTGCTATTTCTTTGCCTACTCTCGTACTCTCCAAGTCCTTCTGCAGCCTCCACATTTCTTTAACACTACCTGTCCCTCCACCTTTGTTTGTGTTACCTGCAAACCTAGCAACAATACTCTCAGTTCCTTTGTCCAGATCATTAGTGTATAATGTGAATAGTTGTGGACTCCACTAGTAAGCAGCTTCCATCCTCAAGAAGACCCCTTCCTCCCTACTCTTTGCCTTCTGCCAGTCAGCCAATCTTCTGTCCATGCTGGTTACTTGCCCTAAAATCATGGGCACTTATCTTATTTAGCAGCATCCTGTGTGGCACTTCGTCAGAGGCCTTCTGGAAATCCAAATTGATTACGTTCACTGGCTGTCCTTTGTCTAACTTATTCATTACCGCCTCCAAAATTCTAACCGAATTGTCAGGTATGACCTCTCCTTGAAGAAGCCATGCTGACTCAACCTTATTTTATCATGCACTTACAAGTACTCTGCAATCTTAATAATGGACTCTACAAATTTAACGACAACTGAGGTCAGACTAACCAGCCTATAATTTCCCATCTTCTGCCTGCCTACGTTATTAAACTGGGGTGTTACATTAGCTATTTTCCAGTTTTCCAGGACCCTTCCTGACTCCAGTGATTCCTGAAAGATCACCAGCAATGCCTCCACAATCTCTTCACCTGTCTCCTTCAGAACCCTGGGGTGTAGTGTATCTAGTCTGGGTGATTCTTTTTTTCCCCCCCATCAGACCTTTCAGCTTCCCTAGCACCTTCTCCTTAGTGATGGACACTACACTCGCCTCTGGCCCCGACTCTCGAAGTTCTAGTATGCTAACCATTTTTCTTTTACAAAATCTGATGAAAAGTATCTATTGGCAGATCTTTGCTTTGATGACTGAAAAGTTGTCATGGCTAAGTTGGCTTTGCAGCTGAAGCATTCTCAAAGCATTATTATGCATGTATGTTTCTATAGCAGTCTGCCAGTTGTAGATAACCATCCCATAACAACCCTGAGCTGACGGCATGGGAAGGTCATTATAGATATAATTGTAGATTTTATTGGACACTATAGCATACATTTAGTATAGCAATTCTCATGAAACAAGGCATCGATAGTTGAAGATCAGATCACTGCATGTTCAGCAAGTCTGAAAGTATCTTTTGGCAGTAATGCAATAGTGACATTTAGTTTGTACGAAACGTGTGCCACATGCTGAAGCAAAGATCTGCCGATGAATGGGATCTAGTTTGCATGACTTACTATATGCTCGTGATTCCCTCCAGTCCTCTTTCTCGGGCAGGATCAATCATTAATTATTGTGCAAGGAAATTAATTGCTCTTGTGTAGTAAGGAGAGAGAATTTTGGGTAAGTCAAACTGCACTATCCTTTTATTTCTTAAACCTGTTTGGCATTGTCTGGCATTTAGAAGCAGCTGTTCTGTTTGCACTGTGCCAGTGAAGGACATGCTGAGAGGGGATCAGACACTCATAAGAAGACGAGAAGAATGATAATGTTGATTGTATTGTGGAGGCTAGGAGCAATTGACTTGATGAGATACCATGATGAGTTCCATCTAATTATGTTCTTTGATAGTTGAACAATTGCTTCTTAGTGTTATCTTGAATTCATTTATGTGTCTGCAATTTCACATAGAGCAAACTGCACGTGGAATGTGTGAGGTAATTTGTCCTACCAGCTTGCTTGCATAATTGGAACAATTAAAATTGTATCGAAACTGTTAGTTTGTGTACTACTGCCAATACTGTAAGTGTGTTTTGATGTGAAAGAAATTAATTATTTTAAGTATAGGAAGAAGTTGAGTAAATGACTTTGGTACACCGAGAGTGTAAATGACCAGGGCCTCAATTTAATGTCTGTTCTGAATGTTTGATCCTGTATCAGTGCAGCAAGTCCGTCACTGCTGCTGTGGAGTATCAGCCTAAATCTCACATGCAAGTACCTCATAAGACTTGTAGGCTATCCATCAATACAACAATGTTTGCACCTCAAAAGTATTTCATTGCTAAAAAATGCTTTGGTATGTTGTAAAAAAATGCTATGTAATTACAAGTCTTTCTTTCTTTCCTTTCTTTCTTGCATCATAGTAAATGTAACATGAACAAATTCTGGAAGTGTTCTCTTCATATTGGTTTCAATGTCAGGTTACGTTGTTTATTTAAAAAGACTTTTTGAAAAGAGCAACACTGAGCAAAGTAAAACTTGCGACCTTCATTTATATCATCTGTTCATGACCTCAGGGTATTTCAAAGGCTTTACAACCAATGAAGTCCTTTTGAAATATATCACTCTTGTTATGTAGGAAATATGACCGCTAATTTGCACACGGTAAAATCTCAAAACAGCAATGTGGTAATGACCAACGAATCTGTACTTAGTGATGCTTATTGAGGATAGGACTCCAGCTGCTCACCTGCAGGATCTTGAAGTAGTGCCATGAGATCTTTTAGATCCACTGGAGAGGTCAGATGTGGCCTTGATTGTATGTTTCATCAAAAAACCAGTAGCTTTGACAGTGCAACGTTCTCTCTCAATTGTACATAAACATCAAACTGCATTAGAATTGGAAATTGAAGCAGAATTGCCTTTGATTATTAATTCCCCCTTTGCAATCAGTTTCAGTGCCCAGGAATGATGGGTGGTGCAAAAGAACCAATAAAAAGGAATAATGTCGGTGTTCCATCTTTAGCAATTTTCAGTACATGGGCTGAACATACTATTGTTTAAGCGCATTTTCCAGTTATTTTTAATGAAATCTCTATTTTTCCTCAGTGTTGAGGAAGTTTGTATTATTGTTAGACGTTTTGCATTAGCTACGTGTGTACACCTTCTCAAAGCGGCTGTGTATGAATCAGCACTCTCTATTAAAGGGACATTTTTAGAATGTGCTACACATCATTTAAAAAAAAACTGTACTCAACTTTCCTGGACAATTTAGTGAGGTGTCGCATTCCACCATCAGTCTATTCCATTGCTCCACCCAACCCTGACTCCTCCAAATCTGGCCCAAATCAACCAAGACCCTAAAGTGCCTGACCCAAAATCCAGCAGAATTTAAAATCCAACATAGCCTCAGTTACAACATTGCCAGATTTGAGTGTGTACCTGTAGTTTTCTCTTCACTGCTATTTTGCCATTGCAGTGTGAAGTTTTTGTCTTTATTTTGTTACATTTTTTTTTAAATGAAAAAAAATAGATCTTGTTCATGTCGATTATGTGAATTTTTTTCAAGGTTCTAAGATAGAACATAGTACAGTACAGGCCCTTCAGCCCACGATGTTGTGCTGACCTATTATCCTACTAAGATCAATCTGCCCTGCATACCCTACATTTTACTATCCTCCATGTGCCTATCCAAGAGTCGTTTAAAAGACTCTAAAGTATCTTGAAACATTTTACGAATTTATTTGTACAGTAGATCTGACATTTTGAATAGTACCATAAAACATAAAAGTAGTTCGAATTGAATTACTCAAGTGTTTCAAAAAACACTTTTTTACACTGACTTTTCTGCATAAGGAAATTATTTCTTATTTCTCACCTACCCAGACTGATCACTAGAGGCACTTGTTATTCTGGTGCTTTTCAAGAAATTTCTCAAGCCCCAAAACACCAGAAACATTGCAGTATAAAACAATGGGCATATGTACAAAAATGGAATAATCTGCAACAAGACTATGAAAGCTAACTACTTGTTACATTAAAGCAATTGACATGCCAAGGAATTACTTCAGGGTCACAGCCTGCAATTATAAAACTCTGCAATGCTGCAAATTCAACTGACAATTGACAGAGACCTGTAATAGTCTTTAATATAGAAACATAGAAGATAGGTGCAGGAGGAGGCCATTCGGCCCTTCAAGCTTGGTCCACCATTCTTCACGATCATGGCTGATCATCCAACTCAATAGCCTAATCGTGCTTTCTCTCCATAGCCTTTGATCCCATAGCCCTGTGCTATATCTAGTCGCCTCTTGAATACATCAATGTTTTCGCATCAATACTTCCTGTGGTAATGAATTCCACAGGCTCACCACTCTCTGGGTGAAGAAACGTCTCCTCATCTCCATCCTAAATCGTCTACCCTGGATCCGCATGCTGTGACTCCTGGTTCTGGACACCCCCACCATCGGGAGCATCCTCCCTGCATCTACCCTGTCCAGTCTTGTTAGAATTTCGTAAGTCTCTATAGATCCCCCACTCATTTGTCTGAACTCCAGCAAAAACAATCCCAACCTACTCAATCTCTCATACGTCAGACCCACCATCCCCGAAATCAGCCTGGTAAACCTTTGCTGCGCTCCCTCGAGCAAAGGTATACTTCCTCAGAAAAGGAGACCAAAACTGCACACAGTATTCCAGGTGTGGTCTCACCAAGGCCCTGTACAACTGCAACAATATATTCCTGCTCCTGTACTCAAACCTCTCGCAATGAAGGCCAATGTACCATTTGCCTTCTTCATTGCCTGCTGCACCTGCATGCTTACCTTCAGCGATAGTAGGAACTGCAGATGCTGGAGAATCTGAGATACCAAGGTGTAGAGCTGGATGAACACATCAGGCCAAGCAGCACTTTTCTGAAGAAGGGTCTAGGCCCGAAACGTCAGCTTTCCTGCTCCTCTGACGCTGCTTGGCCTGCTGTGTTCATCCAGCTCTACACCTTGGTATCTCTGCTTACCTTCAGCGACTGGTGCATAAGGACACCCAGGCCCCGCTGCACATTGCCCTCTCCCAATTTACAGCCATTCAGGTAGTAATCTGCCTCCTTGTTTTTGCTTTTGAAGTGAATAACCTCACATTTATCCAAATTATACTGCATCTGCCATTGACTTGCCCACTCACCCAACCTGTCAGGATCATGCTGAAGGATCTCTGCATCCTCGTCACAGTTCACCCTCCCATCCAACTTGATATCATCTGCAAACTTGGAGGTGTTACATTTGTTCCCTCAATCAAATTATTAATATTTATTGTGAATAGCTGGAGTCCCAGTACTTCAGTAGTTGCTGCTCGCCAATTTGAAAAGGATCCATTAATTCCTTCTTTGTTTCCTGTCTACCCACCAGTTTCCTATCCATCTCAATACACCTGCCCCAATGCCATGCCCTTTCATCTTGCGCTTTAATCTTGCACATTAATCTCTTATGTGGGACTTTGGACTTTCGCAAAGCGTTTGACAAATATACTACATTAATTGGCTCCACCTCGTCAACTAGTTACATCTTCATAGAATTCCAGCAGATTTGTCGAATATGATTTCCCCTTCATAAATCCATGCTGACTCAGTCTGATCCTACCACCGCTCTGTAAATGTTCTGCTATAAAATCCTTGACAATGGATTGAGAATTTTCCCCACTTCTGATGTTAGGCTTACTTGTCTATAATTCCCAGTTTTCTCTCTACCTACCTTTTTGAAAATTGGAGTGACGTTAGCCACCCTCCAATCTACAGGGACTGTTCCAGAGTCTCTAGAATCCTGGAAGATGACCACCAATGCATTCACTATGTCAAGAGCGGTTTCTTTAAGTACTCTGGGATGTAGATTATCAGGCCCTGGCCTTCAATCCGACCAATTTTCCCAGTACCACTTCGCTACTAACACTCTTATCCCTCAGCTCTTCCCTCTCACTAAATCTTGCCTCCTCCAACAATTGTGGTATCTAATTTGTGTCCTCTTTTGTGAAGACAGAACCAAAGTATGTATTCGGTTTCTCAGCCATTTCTTTGTCCCTTATTATACATTCCCCCATTTTTGTCTGTAGGGGACCTACATTTGTCTTTACCAATCTTTCACTTCACGTACCGATAGAAACTCTTAGCGTCAGTCTTTATATTCACTGCAAGCTTACTTTCGTACTCTATTTTTCCCTTCTTAACCAATCCCTTGCTTTTTTGCTGAATTCTAAATGCTCCCAATCTGCATATTTATTTTTTCTTGACCAATCTATATGCTTCTTCTGCATATAAACTGATGTTTTCCCAGCCACCATCAGCTCTGAGGAAGGGTCACCGGACCCGAAACGTTAACTCTGTTTTTTGCTTCACAGATACTGCTAGACCTGCTGAGCTTTTCCAGCAACTTCTGTTTTGTTTCCTGGTTTACAGCATCCGCAGTTCTTTCATTTTTATATAAATATTACATTTGATGCCTCCATCTAAATAGTTTATGTATATGTATTGTGAATAACGTGCTCAAGTCCTGATACTGTGGCATCCCACTTGTCACCATTTTTCACTCTGAAAACGACCTATTTTTTCCTACTTAATTTCCTTGTCTGCTAACCAGTTCTCAATCCATGACCAGTAATTTTGCACACAAGACTCGTATGCTGGACTTTATCAAAAGCATTATAAAAATTCAAATATACAGGTTTTCCCTTGTCTGTTCTAGTTATGAATTCAAAAAAGGGCAGTGTTTTTATTCTAGACAACAAGGTGCAGGGCTGGATGAACACAGCAGGCCAAGCAGCATCATAGGAGCAGAATTCACAAATCCATGTTTACATGATGTAATTCGATTGGTATTTTCTAAGTGTCCTGTTCTCATATCATTTATAATAATCTCCAGCATTTTCCCTACTATGATGTAGGCTAACTGGTCTAATTCTCGTGTTTCTCGTTTCCCCCCCCTTAAACAGTGGGTTACATTTGCTGCCTGCCAGTCTGCCACAACTGTTCAAGAATGTACAGAATTTTGGAAGTTGACAGCTAATGACACAAAGATAGTTGGATGGACAGATAGTGTAGTGTTGAAAAAGCAGGGAAGCTGCAGACAGTCTTGGACATGCTAGGCAATTGGGCAAAGAAGTGGCAAGTTAGAATACAATGTGGCAAAGTGTGAGGTTATACATTTTAAGAGGGAGAATAGTGGCAGAGACTATTTTTCAATTGAGCAAAATCTTTTGAAATCTGAAGCGCAAAGGGACTTGGGAGTCCTATTTCAGGATTCTCTTTAAGATTAACATACAGGTTCATTTGGCAGTTAGGAAGGTAAATGCAATGTTATTATTTGTTTCAAGACGATTAGAAAACAACCACAGAGCTGTACTGCTAAGGCTGTATTAAGCTTTGGTCAAACTGCATTTGGAATATTTGAGCAGTTTTGGGCCCTGTATCTAGGGGGAGATGTGCTGATTTGGATGGGGGCCAGTGGAGGTTTACAAGAATGATCCCGGGCGTGAAGGGCTTGTTATATGAGGAGCGGTTGAGGACTCTGAATTCATACTCAAGATGATTTAGAAGGACGAGGAGGTTCTTGTTGAAACCTATGGAATACCGAGAGGCTTGGATAAAGTGGATGTGGAGAAGATGTTTCCTCTAGTAGAAGAGACTAGAACCCCAGGGGCACAGCCTCAGGGTGAAGGGATGACCCTTTAGAACTGAGACAAGTAGGAATTTCTTCAGCCGGAGGATGGTAACACTCTGAGCTCATTGCCACAGAACGCTGTGGAGACCAAGTCATTGAGTGTATTTAAGTCAGAAATAGGTTCTTGTTTAGTAAGAGGATCAAAGATTACAGGAAGAAGGCAAGAGAATGGGGTTGAGAAACATATCAGCCATTTTGAATGGTGGTGCAGACTTGAGGGGCTGAATGGCCTAATTCTGCTCCTATATGTTATGGTCTAATGCATCCATTATTTGTGGCCACCTCTTTCAGTACCCTGGGGTTTTCATTATCTGGCCCTAGTGATTTATAAGCTTTTAGTCTTATTAATTTCTCCTGCACTAGTTTTTTTTAACTGAAACTAATTTCCTGCAAATTCTCTTTTGTAATGTACTCTTGCTTCCCTAACATTCCTGGGAAGTTATTCATGTATTCTTCTGTGAAGTCAGAAGTAAAGTAGCTGGTTAGTTGCTCTGTTGTTTCTTATTCTCCATGATAATTTCTCCCATTTGAAGATGCAAGGGACCTATATTTGTCTTCACTAATCTTTTTCTATTTGCAGACTAACAGAAATGCTTACAGCCTACTTTTACACTCCTTGCAAGTCATTACCTATTTTTGTACTCTTAATCAACCTCTTGATCTTCCTTTGCTGAAATCTAAACCATTCTCAGCCCCCATACTTGCTACCTTTCTCTGGTAAATTATGACGACGACTCTTTGGGTATGATACTATCCTTAATTTCATTCGTTAGCTGTGGTTGGGGCACTTTTACAGTGTTTCCATATGCCCTGTTCCTTCAACTCTTTCCTACTGAACTGCTGACCACCGAGCTTTCCTTCTTCACCATCATGATCGCCTTTAAATTTGCAGTCATCAGCCATCTCAAAAAAACCATTTGCAGAAACATCCTTGCAAAATCGCCAACTTTCCAACATCCCTTTGCTCTCCAGAATCTTCACATTGCTGCCAATCCATGCCCATCTTTCACAAACTTCACATTTGAATGCCTCCAGTTGTGTTTCTAACCCATTCATAACACTAAAATGACTCCTATTGAAGATCCCAATGGCATCTTGCGTGATTGCCACTAGTTGACAGTCCCTCTACATTTTCCTCATCCTGTTGGCAGCTTTTGACATGGTTAATTGCACTATATTCCTCAAATGCCTTTTTGCTCCGGTCCATCTACGTTGGACTGTTCTCAGCTGGTTCCATTCTTGCCCATCTAATCATAGCCAGGGAAACATATCAAATGCTTCTCTTCCTGCACATCCCACTATAACCTTTACTATCTCCAAAAGATTTGTCATTGTAACTTATTTCCAATATGTATGTTGCCCTTCAGAGACATCAACTAAAAGCACGGTATTAGTTCTAACATGTACACTTGTGATACCTAGTTCTACCTCACCACCACGCCTCTTGATTCATCTATTGTTGCTACATTATCGGATTGCTATTTGACATCGAGTACTCCATGTGCAGGTGTTTCCTTCACGTAAATATTGAGAAGACTGGAAACATTGTTTTAGGTCCCTGCTGCAAACTTCTAACCCTATCTAACCAATCTTTCCCTCTTTCTGGCAACATTCTAAGATTATATCTCAAGGTCAACGTCTGACCATGCATTGACACCATCACTAAGACCACTTGTTTCTACTTTTGTAACATTGCATGACTCTATCTTTGTCTCAGCCCAACTACTGCTGAAACTTCATATCTTTGCTAACTTTAGACTTGTCTATTCCAATGCATCGCAGGCTGGCCTCCCAGTTTCTCTCCTCTGTAAACTTGGAGTGATCGAAAATTCTGCTACTCATGCCTTAATTTACACTAAGTCCCACTCACTTGTCACTCCTGTTCTTGCTAACCAACATTAATTCACAGTCAACCAGTGTCTTGATTTTTAACATTCACTTTCCTATCTCTAATATCCTGTTCCATGACCTTCTGTCATATCTACATCCACCTAGTTCTTGTCGCTTGAGCATTCCTGCCTTTAAATGGTAACCATGCCTGCAGTTGTCTGGGCCTCCAGTTCTGGGATTTCTTCTTTGTCATCTGTCTGGACCTCTTCCTTGCTTTGTTTTTCAAGACACTCCTTAAAGCTACCTCTTTGACTAAACGGTTGGTTACCTGTCCTATTAATGCCTTAAGTAGCTTCGGTGTCCTATTTTATTTTATAATGCTCTTGTGAGATGCTTGGGATTTTTTTATTGCATTAAAGATTCTATACTGATACAAAATGTTGACATTTCTGTGCAGTATTGAGGCATTGCTGGATAGTTAGAGATGCAGTCTTTCAGATGAGACATTAAACCAACTCTCGTGACGTAAAAGTGCTCATTATTGTTTGCAGCAGAGCTAGGGAATTTATTTTGTTGGCTGACCAACATAGAAAACAGATGATATTGTCATTTATTTAATTATTTTGTTCAATTTGGCATCTGTTTGCCATATTACAAGAATTCTAAAATCCTTCATTGGTGCAGGATACTCTGTGGCCATGAAAGCCGAAGTGTAAATCTTTTTTTTTTTAAATAGTAGACAAGATAGCTATCATGCAGGACTCGCAAATATTTTACACAATGTTTAGTTTGAAAGTTTCCTATAGTGATACTGTACTAATAGTTTAGCTTGTAAGGATGTTAAGTATTTCATAATGTGCTTCATGATTTGCCCGCAACCAAAATTATTATTGTCGTATTGACATAGTTTGAAAAGCAAGAATAATTTGATTGACATTTAAACCCAAGCTTCTGATTGATGGACTGAAAAGCAATCCTGTATCTTACAGCTGGTCTGCAACTTCCATTTGAAGTTTAGTGGGGAATAGTAGTTCCCATCTAAACCACCAATTATTTCTCGAGCATCTTGTTCATTTAGAGCATGGTGAATCTTTAGTGACAAAATGCAGAGGTCTTCAGAGTCGTGATATGTGATGTTACAATGCAGTATGATTATTATAAGAATGTTGCAAAGGTAAATATTTTTCTAACTTGAAACTTACCTAAATTGTGTTAGGATGTAACTTTTATTTGAGTTGAAAATGATTATGAATTAAAGTATTAATTTGATGTGATTCTCATGCAAATTTTTATTTGAAATTGTTTCTTATTTTCAACAGAGCGGTTCCATTAGTGAGTCTGATTTGGTGGGCCCAAAACCAGAAACATCTTCTCATTCTCCATCACCATCAGTTTCTAGCAATTTAGAGCGGAGAGACGTAAGTATTGTAAGTGCTGTCGCTGATTTAAGTGCCTTTGGTAGCTTGGTTGTACAGAATTTGAAAACTACTGGGGAAAAAAAACACGTTTTGCCAAAACTCTTGTTTTACACTCATTGGAACAAATGTAGCAATGCCAAATTTCAAATTATCATAACAATTTGAACTGTAGGGTATAAAGGGTGCTGATACGTTGCAAGTTGACTCTGATGGCAGAGACGTTGTGATGGAGAAAGCAACAAAAGCGATAGGCTCTCTACGCTAGGTAGTTTATGAAGGCACAAAGCTTGAATATATCTGTTTTTGTTTAGCGAAAACAAGTCCCTTTGTATAAATATGTATCACTTCTATTAAGCCTAAATGAGCTTTGTTATGAGCATGACTGATTATCAAATATTGTTTATTAGCGTAGTTATTACTGCACTCGGGATTGTTCAGCGAGTGATACCCAATCGCGGAACCACATTTAACAATAGAAATTTTACTTTGGATTTTGTAAGCATGGGCTGACTAAGTATGCTCTGTACTCTTGACAATGCTGAGCAGCTGAATGCATTGATGAATTGATCCGCTAATCATTGTTTCAGACGATTTACATTTTTGAAACCACGCTGGTGCTGAAACTCATAGTGTTGCTCGGTAGTGTGATAGGCAGAATGTCCTTTTGGATTGATGGTACCAACATATTAGTGGAAATATCACTTCCAACATTAGAAGCAATGTAAAATGGCTTGCTTAACTTGTTCAAACTTTCTGGCTACTTCGAAGTTTCATGGGTAATTTGAGTTCAGCTGGCCACTTTTGACGTTCAAAAATTGCAGCCATTGTCCCATTTGCAAGTTTGCGCAATATGCAGCAAACAATGATCTAATCAGTTTAGCCATTGTCCTACAGGATGGCTTTGATGCACTTTTGTTTCTGACCAGTAAAGGTCAATTTGTACTAGCCAGTATTGGAGCCGTCATTAGAGGATTTTCAACTAACACTACATTGGACTGCTGCATCTCAAAAGTGCATTTGAGTGTGGGATGGACCATATTTACATTGGTAAGGAAATAGTTTCATTCAGGTGTAGTTTCAAAGATAGTAAAAAGGGTGGCAATGTATTGGAAATTTTCATGGGGCAGGAGGCTACGGCTCAAAATCGTGTTTCTGATGGAAAGAGACGGAAATGTTAGCACCTATAGGTGGATCTCGCAGGAATTGAACTTGACTGTATGAGTTGGTAAGTTCAGAAATTCAGTCAATACAGACACAGTTTGCACTGGTGAACGTAAGATGAAAAGCTTCAGCAACATGTCTCTCTCTTCAGCAAAGTGATAGAAACCCTTTCTGTCAGAGATTTTCTTTGTAAATCTGATAAGGCAATAGATTAAGCATAGTATTTCCCTAAGAAAATAATTTCTTATTCCTTTCCCACCCCAATTTAATGTTTCTTTTCCCCACTGTTCTGAACCTTATTATGTTCAGTTTCATCTATGTATCATTTATGATCCTTAGTTGGCGGACTGCTTTACTATGGAGAAAATTATACTTAACCTTCATCTTTATAAGGAGAGGCTGGATAGGCTGAGACCTTTTTCACTGGAGTGCAGGAGGTTGAGGGGTGACCTTAGAGGTTTATAAAACCATGAGGGGCATAGATAAGGTGAATGGCAAGTGTCTTTTCCCTAGGGTGAAGGAGTTCAAAACTAGGGGCATATGTTTAAGATGACAGGTTTAAAAGGGACCTGAAGGGCACCTTTTTCACACAGGGTGGTTCATATGTGGAATGAACTGCCCAGAGGAAGTGGTAGATGCAGATACAGTTAGAACATTTAAAAGACATTTGGATAGATACATGAATAGGAGAGGTTTAGAGGGATATGGGCCAAATGCAGGCAAGTTTGAGACTAGGTTAGTTTGGGAAACTTGGTCGACATGGACATGTCAGATTCCAGGCTATATGAGTCTATGACTGTTCCCACATAACAGGATAAAGATACCTTTCGTCAAAGACAATCAAGAATTAAACAGGACCTGTTACTATTTGTTCTTTCCTGACTATATGGCACCCCAAATGCTGTCTGGCTAACTTAGCACGATTGGGGAATCAAATTAAACCAAAAAGCAAGTTGCCACACAAGGCAGTGTTTCTGCCCACTGAACCTGTGATATTATGGTTGTAGTTGAGGAATGGTGGAAAAGAAGTAAATTGATGTAGTGCTCTGTGCCCTTACTTTCAGCATAGATTACTTTTACTTCCTCCAGATTCTGGGCTACTAGAACCTACTCAACCTTACTCATTCTTCAAATCATGGGATCTAATTTTAATTGTAAACTTGTCACGTTTTTATTGTGCATGCAGTGCCTCCCCTGGCAGGTAAAAGTAATGGAGCATGAATTATGGACTTCAGAGTTTATGGTGGAGACAATTGACTGTGATTACAAACATATGATTTTTAATATATTAGTAGAATTATTGAGTGTTTCCATACATGAAATTTGGGATATGTCTTGACTAGCAATTCACATTTTTGGCGTGCAATGCATTTTTTTGCACTAGAAGGCTTAAGTAGCATCATGTAGCAGAGAGGTTGAATAGTTATCATTTGTAACAAATTAAAACTTTAATTTACTTTTTATTAAAACCTGACATCATATGATATATTATGGATAGTGCTAGAGTATTTGAATCTTGAAACAGGCTAATTGATTGGACTTTAATATTATTGTTCCTCCAGTGTCTTTGAGAATTAAACATTCTATTTCCTTGGCACTACGTATGAGTATTGTAATGTGCTGTGGATTACAGCTTCAAAAATGCAATTTTCAAAGCTGCCTAAACTGATTTTCTGATATCATATATAACTTTACATTGGATAGATAAGATCATAATATCCAGAGTCTTGCATTATTTGACTAGCAAAAAATTTATCAACCCTTAGAAAAGTTGATTTTTATTGTGTCTTTTGTGATGAAATGAGAATGGCTTGTAGTGAGCTCAATGTTTGTGTTTTATAAATTTCAGGAGCCACTAACACCACAGCAAACCGCTCCTGCTGCTACATCTCCTATATTTGTGCAACCTACACCTTTGCCTAAGGTATACTTTGTTTACTTTTGTATTTGTTAGTAAAGTTGTTAGACCAGAGGTCCAACCCTCATCTCCACATGTTCATATTGATGAAATTTGAGTGAAAATTCACTTAAGATCTCTGCCCAAATGAAAGGTCAAACCACAACCTCCACCATGGGTAGGCCAAGGAGGCAAGTACCAAATCCACCCGATTGGGAATGGGAATTGAACCCAGTGCTGTTGGCACCAATCTGTTCCAACTTGCTACTGAGCCAACTGCCCCTCTAATTCCATGGAGCTCAAGTTACATTTTACATGTACATTGTAGCCTAGAGCTCTAGATAGCAATAGTAGTTGATCCATAGAATCTCTACAGTGTGGAAAGAGGCCATTCAGCCCAACAAGTCCACACCAACCCTCCAAAGAGCATCCCACCAAGGCCCATCCCCTGACCCTATATTTCCCTTGGCTAATGTACCAAACCTACACATCCCTGGGCACTACAGGCAATTTAGCATGACCAGTCCACCCACCTTGCACATCTTTAGTTTGTGGGAGGAAACCCATGCAGACGTGGGGAGAATGTGCAAACTCCATACAGACAGTAGCCCGAGAGTGGAAACTAACCCAGGTCCCTGGCGCAATGAGGCAGCAGTGCTAACCACTGAGCCACAGTGCTGTCGAAAATCCAATTATTTTCCATCACGTGGATGACCAAACATCTCTCCCATTTTTGCAGTCCATCACTGGCCTGTTTGAAAGGATTTGTAAATTTATCTTCAACTTGTTTGGTCACATTATGAATGTACCTTCCTTTTGGCCATCAATTCCAAAGAGGATCTTGATCCTGAAGCAAATTCAACCTGAAAATTCAATTATTTAATCGTTTCACACAAAGATGTGTATATATTTTCTAATCAACATATTCAGATGTTATTACACACCTCCGGGGTAGGTGAACTTGAACTCGGATGCCACACTAGCACTGTGCCACAAGAGCCACTTTAATAAAGTTGCGACTCCAGACCCAGTGCAGTTGACTTTTAACTGCCCTCTGGGCAATTAAGGATGGGCAATAAATGCTGGCCTAGCCAGGGACGTTTCATTCTGTGAATGAATAATAAAAAAAAAAGTTTTTTATTACAAGGAATCGCTATGTCAGTTTATCATGTTACCCTTTGTACTTTTCTCTTTAATTACTCAGCCTAAAGCTCATCAGGTCAGTATCAGAAATTTCTCAAGCCCTACACAGTGTAGCCATTGTACGTCTCTAATGGTGGGTTTAGTACGACAGGGATATGCCTGTGATGGTGAGTGATACATCAGCATTATCTATTTTAACACTTTGACATTCTTGGAATTTAACTTTTGATATGAGGTAAAAATATGTAAAATTAACTTGTGAAACTAATTTTGCACCTATGTTTTTAACATCAACAAAATGTTAATAAAGTAGTTGAGTGAAAAATTGTGCAGTTATTTTACAATATCTGAATATTTGTTTAGATTTCAAACGTAATTAGTATTTCACTAAAACCTAATGTGTTTATTATGTATCCATCAAAATAATTTTTCCTATTCCATAGTATGCTCATTTATATGCCACGTATTGTGCAAGGACAGTGCACCTCAAGTATGCCCTCTTCCATCTGAGCAAGCAAAGAGGCCACTTGGAATTGATGTTCAGAGGGGGATTGGTACAGCTTACAAAGGCTACGTAAAGGTATTGGAATAATCTTTGAATAAAATGTGGAATTTATGGCAAAGGTTTCACATATTGTTATACATGCTCATTTAGTGTATGTTTAGTTTTAGCACATTAATAGGATTAACAATGCACTGAAAGTGGCAAGCGTTTAGATAGATAATAATTGCACTGTTATATACTTTTGTCAATTTGAAGAGGTGATCCATCTTAATTTACTCAGTATCACAGTGCTGCTTACTCCTAGCAGTCTGCAGGTAAAATTCAAATAATATACATTGTTCAACCATTATACCACAGTCTCCATCATGCACGTGACTATTAGGTGTGATAGATAACCAACCAGTGTTCCAATCCTTGCTGTAACTATTCTGGTTTGATCTGACATTGAAGTGCTTTGGGAGAATTTAATTCTGGAACAGTAATATTTGAGTATTTTGAAAAATGCAGTTTTTGAACCTGAATAATAGAGCAGAAAGAATAGCAAAACTATAAAACAGAATTAGGAAACACGCTCAACAGTGCAAAAATTAAAAATAAAATTGAGAAAGGACCTTATGCAAAAGTTCTTGTTAAACTTTAATCATGATTAAATAATCTTCAATTCTATTTACTTATTTTATTTGTTTTCTTGAGGTTCCCAAGCCCACAGGAGTGAAGAAAGGCTGGCAAAGAGCATATGCAGTGGTTTGTGATTGTAAGCTTTTTCTATATGACGTAGCTGAAGGCAAATCTATGCAGCCTGGAGTTGTTGCGAGCCTGGTATTGGATTTGAGGTAAGTTGTTTTTTTTTTTTCAAATTTAATACAAATAGTAAAATGATAATTGATAAAATGCATAATATTAATATTTTAATTCCTCCCTTCTTTTGATCAAATGAAGTTCTAAGTAAGCTGCATTTGAGTCTTATCCAAGCAATAATTTGTGTGAGATTACTGAATAGTTATGTAATCTACCATAAAGGTTTGCTCTGGCCTTTTTAATTGGAAGAATCCAAGAATGACTCATCAGTTGCAGCTTTCCATTGCTTCCAAATCTGAATACCAAAATCTTTAGATCTACACCAATATTAGGTTTGCACTAGTAAACATGCTATAGGCGTAAGTCAAATGCTTTTCCATTACTGTTCAATGTCTAGACATATAATAATGCGACTCTCATGTCCTGACCATGAAATCCTCATTGTGTAACTTGAGTATTGAGATCTCACATGAGCTGTTTTTCTCTCATTTCTCCAAATTATTTCATCAAACAACTTCCTGCCCAACAAAAACAAATTGCTGGCAAAGTTCAGCAGGTCAGGTAGCATCTGTGAAGAGAAATCAGAGTTATCGTTCTGAGGAAGGGTCACTGGACCCGAAATACTAACTCTGATTTCTGTTCACAGATGCTGCCTGATTTGCTGAGGTTTTTCCAGCAATTTCTATTTTGGCTTTTGATTTACAGCATCTACAGTTCTTTCAGTTTAAATTCCTTGCCAAAGTGCATCAGTTCTTTAAGATTTCCACAGTTCTTTCACCAAAGTAAAAGTGGATCAGTAATGTTTGGAAGCCTGTGTACTGATTTCATGTTGTGACTGAGGAGCAATGGAATTTGCGCTGAAATCTGACCCAGATGATAGGGATGACCTACTGAGATCCTGTGGTCTCTTATTTCATAATTTTTCTGAATCAGAAAATTAGATGCAGCTTTATGAATTTGGGAATAGATTTCAAGTATTTTACAACTAATAATGATGGGATCATGCAAAGACAATCCAAAGATTATCCATAAAAAGAGTTTGTTCCTGATCCAACAATATCCAACTATTGTGTTTCTACCAACTATGCTGTGATGTCAAGGGCCTAATAAACAACCAGAGCTGCTTATGATTGAACTAAACAGGGGAGGTTTGGAAAGCTGGTAGAAAAAGAGTGCCCCTTTTACAAAGCTTGTGTGCTTTTCCTTAACATGATGAATCATGCCAGACAAGAACCAGGCAGTTACCAGCTCCAACATGAGAGAATCCAGCCATCAACTCCTGATGTTCAATTGCATTATCATCACTGAATCCTCCACTATTGACATCCCATCAGGTACCATTGTCCGGAAACTGAACGAGACCATCCATGTAAATGCTGTTCATGCAAGGCCAGGTCAGAGGCTAGGAATTCTGCAGCAAGTGACTCGCTACCTGTCACCCAAACACCTGTCCACTATCTACAAGGCATAATTTAGGAGTGTGATGGAATAGTGTTCACTGGCTTTGATATGTAACTTCCAGTGTGTACCATCTACAAAATGCCATACAATACCTCACCAAGCCTCCTCTGATTCTATCTTCCAAATCCTCAGTCTCTACTACTTAGAAGGACAAGGACAGCAAGTACATGAGAACACCATGACCCGCAAGTTTCTCTCCAAGCTATTCGGTATCCTGACTTGGAACTATATCATTTTTCCTCCACTGTCGCTGGGTCAAGTACTGGAATTCACTTTCTAAAAACGGTGTGGGTGACTCTACGCCCCAAGGGCTGCTGTGGTTCAAGAATGCAGCTTCTACTACATTCTTCAAGGCAATTAGGATTGGGCAATAAATGCCAGTCTAGTCAATGGATGCTCTCATCCCGTTCATTTAGATTTGGTTTTGTTTTATTCATTATGTTATGATTATCATTATTAAACTTGTTTATTTGCAGAGATGAAGCCTTTTCTGTGAGTTCAGTGTTTGCATCTGATGTCATTCATGCTACCCGGAAGGATATTCCGTGTATTTTCAAGGTTAGTATCAACCTAACAATAATTTAATTTTAGTTATTATCTTCCCCTGCCATTGTCCATATGGAAATGTGCCCTAATGGGAGTATATGAAATATGTATTAACATTTCAGTAATATCTGTAAGCCCTTAATCTGTGTACTGATTTCATATTGTGACTTAGGAGCAATGGAATTTGGGCTGAAATCTAACCCAGATGATAGGGATGAAAATCTCTTTCACATGGTGTCTCTGAGATTCCTATAGGAAGTGATTGGTGACTCATTGTGTATTACCCCTAAACTGGCAAGCTCAGTCAGAAATGTCTGAAGTGTATTGTTGAGTTAGTCGATGTAATTTTTGTCCTGTTGAAATGCTGGAATTTTTTTTTTTCAAGATCAAAATGTGCCTCCATTCTCTAACATCCATTGTTAATGAGAATTTTTGGATAAAGTTTAGTGGCACATTGTTCCAATACTGAAGGAATATTATAGGAACTATTAAAAGCCATGACTGAAAATGCAATATTTTGTATCATTGTGAATGAATACAAAATCACCCTAATTTACTTTGTGTTCAAAAATGATGATAACTGTATTTGTGATAATTATACCAATGAAGTTATGTTAACTTCTATTCTGCAGGTGACAACTTTGCTGCTCTCCTCACCATCAAAGACCTGTTCATTACTAATCCTGACAGAAAGTGAAAGTGAGAAAAGGAAATGGGTTGGAATCCTAGAAGGACTGCAGAATATCCTACAAAAAAATAAACTTAGGAACAGAGTTGTATATATTCCACAGGAAGCGTATGATAGTACACTGCCTTTTATTAAAACAAGTTTATCTGCTGCTGTTATCGGTAAGACTAGCTGATGTTTTCTTTGTTGGATGAAGGGAATATAAACATTTGTGCTAACCTTTCCTGTTTACTTCTGTAAAATCAAATCTCAATTTTTGTGATTTTCATAGATCGTGAGCGTATAGCTCTGGGTACAGAGGAAGGACTATATGCAGTCGAGTTAACACGAGATAGTAAGTTTTAGTTCGGATTTTCGGGAGTGTTCAATTCACTCACTGCAACTGAACCATAATTATAATTTTCAAAAATATCTATAACTGATTTATTTCTTATAAACTTGGCTCACTCTACTCAATGTGAAAGCGTTGAAGACTTAATAAGTGGTCAAAGATGTACCTTAATTACATCTTTTTAATTTCAGTGTAGGAAAGTTTGTAATGTGTGTAATATATCTTCTTTAATTACAGTGATTGTTCGAGCAGCTGACTGTAAAAAAGTCTACCAGATTGAGCTCATTCCCAAAGAAAATCTCATTGTCCTTATTTGTGGCCGAAACCGACACGTTCATTTTTATCCATGGGCTGCTTTTGATGGACCTGACACCACCTTTGATATTAAACTCACTGAAACAAAAGGCTGCCAGACCATGGTTTCTGGATCCATGCGGCAGGGTATTGTGAGCGCTCTTTTTGTGGCAGTGAAACGGCAAATCCTGTGCTATGAAATTAGCCGAACTAAACCTTATTACAAGAAATTCAATGAAATTCAGGCCCTAGGGAATGTGCAATGGATGGCAATCTTTGAAGAAAAACTTTGTGTTGGCTACCCTTCTGGATTTTCACTGCTTAACATCCAGGGAGATGGACCTTCCATTAATCTCGTAAATCCAATGGACTCATCACTTGCATTTCTCTCACAGCAACCTTTTGATGCTCTCTGTGCTATGCAGCTTAGCAGTAAAGAGTACTTGCTCTGCTTTAGCCATGTTGGTGTATATGTGGACTTGCAAGGGAGAAGGTCACGAATGCAAGAGCTGATGTGGCCTGCAGTTCCTGTTGCCTGCGGTATGTACACAATTTCTGCTTTGTGCATCAGTTGCAGTTATATTATGTTTTATGTGCGTTTTTCTGTTTATCCAAATCCTTTTTCCCATTCGAGTTCACATGCCAATTGTAAGAATCCCTTAAAAGTATTACTACTACAATAGTTCCAAAAATGCTGCTAAACACTTGACCATTCTTGGATTGTACGTTTGAGTATTCAATTAATTACCATTTTTGAAATTTATATTTCAAGAAGTTTTTCAGTTTATATTTTTAAATGCCTTCCAGATCAAGGTGTGTGATATTTTCAAATGCCAAACAAAATATTTTGCACTGAAGCAATGAATACTTAATGTGTGGTCTGTTGCAAAAAAAATTGAATCAGGTCTTTCAGCTAGCTGAATAATTATTTGAAATGGAATACTTATGCAAGTATCAAATAGCAATCAGAGCTATAATCAAGGAAGAATTCTTATCACAGCTCACAGATTAGCATACATTTTAAAAATTTATATCTGGATATATAAAGCTAAATGCCCGTTTATACACACTTCTACTGTTTTTACTTTTTATATATCTATCGATCTATCTTTGGAGTGTACATTTATTCCACATTGTTAGAATAATGCTATAGTACTTAACTAGTTTATTTTTATTCCTTTATGGACAATGATACCATTGGCCAAGTCAGCATTTATTGTCCATTACTAATTTCTCTTAAGGACATTGTAGTGAGCCACTTTCCTGAGCCATTGTAGTTCATGTGGTGTTGCTACACTCACACTGTGAAGGAGTTGTTTGAGAATTTTGATCCAACAACAATGGAGGACCAGCACTATAGTTCAAAGTCAGAATGGTGGGTTAGTAGATCAATTTTATCCTGTCCTCCTCAAAATCTCACATCTATACTTTCCAACAAAGGTCACTGGATAATGAACATAGTAGAAATTGTGGTTAATATCACCTATTGCTCTGGCCCTTTACCAGGAGGAAGGTAGCTATGAAGTTCATTTGAGCCCTGTTACCACACTGAGTGAGATGAGTTAATTTAGACCAAAAATTGAGCTTAAGTTTACCCAATCTTCATACGTCAGAACATACCAAGGTTACATTTACCCACTAAATTATTGAAAATACATTCTTCTCTAATTCTTAGGTAGAACAGACCTGGTTGTGGCTTTCAATAGCTCAAAGGTTTTTTTTAAAAATACAAGTATTAACCTGTTCTGTAATTATGATAGACTGTTGTGCACCTAGCCTGGTTTCTTCACTTTCAAAATAATTTTCCCATGATACCCTCAGCATTCACTGTTGGAATAAGAGATAAACTGGAAAGGATTTCAAAAAGGGATGCTACCTTTCAAATCTCTTAAACTTTTATTTTGAAAGGCGCAAAAGATTGAAATCTTGTCTTAGACATGCTGTCAGATTTAGCAGTACCAGACATTTGCCATGACTATACCTAAACTGCCATCTAATAATAAGATAATGCAGCTTTGTTTAAGAATAGGACCATTTGATCTGTGCAGGATTCATATGAACATCTTTAAGCTTCCGTTGATAAACTAAAGTCACTTTAAGGAGTCAAGACAGGTATGCGTTGGATGAACTACTTTATTTCACAAGATAAGAACCGAACAATAAGAATCGAGTCACATCATCCAGTTAACTTCGGATCCCTTCTTACAAACAAGCAAAAGCGTTAAAACTGTAACTACGCAATTGCTACTAGCAAACCTGTGCAGATTTCTTGGTCAATGTTTTAGTTCTAAATTTAAGTTCTAATTCTAGTCTGTGATTATTTTTTACCACTTAGTTTGACTGCCCTGTAAAGATTTTCCTCATGATGTTCCCAGAAATTGGGAGGGTAGTTCTCCTCCCTGGTTCCATTTTTAGGATTTTGCTTAAAGGCATGTTTGTGAAAAGTGGTATCTTGAAACCATCTTCTACTATCCTCATTACCAAAAGGTCCTATTTTTATAAGCCAAGAAGGGTGATACTGGGTTATCTCTAAACTGAAATTGAGACCACTGTCCATTTTAGGGAATCAGCATTGGAATCATATGGCCCTGTTTGAATTTTTGAATGCGGGAGATTGGTAAGGCAATGGCCCAGTGATATTATCACTGGACAATTAATCCAGAGACCCAGGTAATGTTCTGGGGACATGGATTCGGATCCCACCATGGCAGATTGTGGAATTTATGTTCAACAAATATCTCGAATTAAGAGTCTAATAATGACCATGAGTCCAGTTTCGATTGTCAGAGAGAGGTTTGTGCAGTATCACAAGTCTTCATTCTGATAGGGTTTGTGGTTCTGTTGGTGTGAATCAGATTTCAGAGCACTAATGGCTGAGAATTTTGGGACTTCTATTATCAATGCTGCCACAAAATCTAGGCCTTTATGTTAGCCATATGATACCCTATAAGCCTGAGGTACTCGTGGCTATGAGATTTCCTGACCAAGGCCATTGGGTACAGAATATATGAATGGCTGGGTGGGTGCAGGATATTCTGAAGGGAGAGGTTGAGCAGCCAGAGGTTGTGATCCATATTTGGATTAATGACATAGGCAAAAAGAGAGATGAGATCTTGCGAAGGAAGTTCAGAAGTTGGGGTGCGTGACCACAGGTACCCGAAGATAGAAGAATAGACAGGTAAAGTGGTAATGAAAGTAGATGGATGCTTTCTTTCATTGGCTGGGATATTGAATACAAAAGAGGAGTGTAATGCTGACACAATACAAGACACTGGTTAGGCCACAGCTGGAGTTTTCTGTACAGTTCTGGTTACCACATTACATAGAGGATGTAATTGCTGTAGAGAGACTCCAAGGAGATTTGCAAGAACGTTGCCAGGGCTTGAAAGTTGCAGGTATGAAGATTGATTAGCTCAGCTGGCTTTGTTTCCCTTAGTTCAGAGGCGGCTGAGGGATGAGGTGTAAAACTAAAATTAAATAAAAATCATTTTAACAGGAGGCACAGATTTAAGGTGATTGGAAGAAGGATTAAGAAGACACATGAGAAAAATTTTCAGAGTTGTGAATATCTGAAATATGCTGAAAATTTATTTTCTAATAAGCTTAAAGTTGAATTAATCTGAGAATTTGATGGCACAGGCACTATGTGTTATGCTTCAGTATCTCATGAAAATGCTTTTACAAATTCTTTTGAGAAATTTTTTTTTTATTTCATTGACCCAGAAAGTCTTCATTTATTAATCATAGGGTGGTATGAGCAATTACCATATCTCAAATCTAATTCGGGTTTCTATTGCTCTGACTCTGATCCCTACAATGTCTCTTCATTGATCACCTGAAATTAGTGTCTTCTAATGCAGGATTTTCTCAAATGATTCTTCAAAAGATATCACAAAACAGATCACCTTAACAAAGCTTTTGCTCAACCACTCTAATGTGGCTTAGCTTGCTTTTCTAATGCCAGTTTGCATCAGTGTGAAGTTTAATGTGCTTTTATTTTCATTTAAGGTGCGCAGTGTGTGTAGTTATGTGCTATTTGTTGTTGGTATGTGGACTATTTTGAAGAGCATTCAGTGAAAGCTATGTACTGAAGTTCATGGTGTCTGTAGAACCATATCCCTATAAGGAAAGAAGGGGAGCACATTGCAAAGGAAAGAAGGGAATTGGCTTTTTAACAGAAACTGTTGATGAACTCAGTTTTGAATATCAGGGTTAACATTTTCCACTTTGAGTTGAATTGGTGGTTTGGATACAAATTGTTCTCCAGACTGTGGGAAGTGTACTTGTTTTGCTCAAGTTTCATTTTCAACATACTTGTATATGGCCAAAATGCATAATCCTCCATAAACTAGCCCAATAGGGCAGTTTTAGAACTTCTTAAAATTTTGCATTAACAAATTCCTTGACAAATTTAAAAGTGGTGGCTTGGTGCAGTTTTATTAATATAACTGAAAATGATTAATCACAAAAAATATTAGAAAGATGGGTCCATCACGTGTGAGCAGCCTAGTTTTAAATAATTGACAGTGACCTTAAAAGAAAATATACAGAGCTGTTTGCAAGATGATTTGTGTGCAATAGTTAGTTTCGTAGGAGACTGAAAAACTTAAAAGTGTACATTAGTGTCTGGTGTCTGTAGAACAAAAAAGAGCTTCATTTTGAGAGTCCCTTTGAAGGATTTGGGAAACTACCGTGTATTTATTCAATTTGGGTGTAGCCGGTTTTTCGGCTCCCAGCACACAATTTTTTAAAGAGTAGTGTTTGAAGATTGAGGAAGCTGGATTGGCATTGGACATAATTTGAACTTGTAACTCCTTTTTTTAACAATAGTTTGTGCAAATTATGTTGGTATTACCAACACAACTTAATGAAAGCTCCAGACCCATGTCTTTTACTGAATTTGACTATCTGGTTGGTTTTTACATGTATGCTAGGTTACAGTTCTTCATATCTAACGGTATACAGTGAGTATGGTGTGGACGTCTTTGATGTGAACACAACGGAATGGGTCCAAACAATTCCTCTTCGGAAGGTACTGTAGACGGTCATGGAGTCCTGTTTGATGCAAACATCTGTTTTTAACAATTCTATATCTTACATGATACAGTTTTCAAATTGAGTTTTCTTTTTAAACCAGATCAGACCGTTAAATGCTGAAGGTTCATTAAACCAGCTCAACTCGGAACCTCCACGGTTAATATATTTCAAGAATAACTACTCTGGTTTGTTTCATTAATTTTATATGCGTATATTTGAGTCCTTGTCAAACATTATGTTGGAGAAGTGGACATTTGCTTTGAGGCTATGTTTGGAAGATTGTATATTTGCCATCTTGTCCTCATTTCTAACTTTTGGATGTCATGGTGCAATTGGTCCCAAACACTTCTACACATATCCTATGGTTTCATTTTCTTCAGCAAGTTCTAACTAATACCAAAGACCTGTGGTTCAATAAAGAATAATTTTAGTCTGAGATTTCAATTTGGAGGTCTTAGTGTTTTTAGGTATAAGGAGATTTAACGTCGTATTGTTTGTTTATTTTTAATTTCAATTTTTTTTTAAGATCCATTGCCATACAAGAATGGCGTTACATTATAGCTTTTGTGCCAGCATGAGCTCGTTTTTATTCCAATTTTGTTGACTTGAGAATTACCAACATTGATTGTCAGAGAATTTATCTCTTACAAGTTTGAAAGTCAGAAAATTCACATTTGAAGTAGCACTTAATACTCTCTGCTTTGTGGTGTGCTGCTTTTCTCAAACATTACTTTTTTAAAAGGTGAATGAAATCTTAAAGAAGCCAAGGTAAATGTACTAAGCTACGTAGAATAAAAAAGTTCCAGTTCAATTTATGGTCTATGCTGATTTAAATTATCTCATCTGAGACTAGGGTGCGGAATGTTACATTCGATATTCCTGGATTAAGCAACCACTCCAAAGTGCTGTGCTGTGATCCCTGATGGAAAAACCATTTGAGAATATTGAGTGAAGACAAGGTCAGAGTAGTCTGACAGTATTCACTAGATTGCTCCTGCAACGTTACATGGGCAAAATTCTGGACAGTACCAATGACATTTTGTTGCAATATTCTAGCCTCATGTCCTATTTTTAAAACTGAAGACAACTGGGAGAAAGACTTTTGCAACCCATATGAGTATCTCAATGGCATCATGATTTACTTTCTCCAGTTGATTAGTTCACAGATATTTGTTCATTCGTGCAAAAGACCATCTAGTTATCTTGTATTTGAGTTATCAATCTCTTGTGCTTATGAACAGTAGAATTTTTGCAAGGCTTATAATATTCACATTATAAGCAGAGATTGCAAGACTTAATTTGCACATCCCCTTAATTGTCCTTTTTTAACATCTTGATGCCTTATCCCTTTAATATCTGATGCAGTTGGCCTTCTAATGTGCATTCATTTCACACGTTATTTGCAGAGGGAGATAATTTGAGTGTGCCAGACACATCAGACAACAGCAGAAAACAGATGCTCAGAACCCGCAGCAAAAAGCGATTTGCTTTTAAGATACCAGAAGAGGAAAGGTTACAACAAAGACGGTAGGATACCTAACTTTGGCTGTGTTAAATATGTGTAATTTAAAAGATGTTGAACCATATTTATGAGTAATTCCAAAACCTCTGTCTTACATTGATTACGTATATTTTCACACCAGGGAAATGCTGAGAGATCCTGAGATGCGGTCAAAACTGATATCAAATCCAACAAACTTTAACCATGTAGCTCACATGGGGCCAGGAGATGGCATGCAAGTACTTATGGATCTCCCACTGGTAAATATAGAAAACAGACACTAAAAGTGCCATATTTTTGTCCAATTTTCCATATTTTTGTCCAACTGAAATGTTATATTCCATTTTGAATCATAGAATCCTTATAATGTAAAGCAGGCCATTTGGCCCGTTGAGTCCACAGTGACCCTCCAAAGAGCATCCCACCCAGAACCATCTCCCATGGCTAATCCACCTGGCCTGCACATCCTTGGACACTATGGGCAGTATAACCTATCCAATCTACCTAATCTGCATAATCTTTGTTAGAATACAAACTTAGCTTAGGAATCTGTGCAACAAGGTCAATGAATATTGTGCCCAAATTATCTTTTAAATTAGCTAAACTGCTGTAATTATTTGTTTAATCCTTACTTTTACAACACAAGTGAAAAATTCTGAGGAGTTGAGATTAGTCTTGAGCCTCAAACAAATTTCTAAGTGTAATTGAATATGAAATGTTCAGAATGATCTTCAACTTTATCAATAAACAACATCACAGAATTTAAACTGTGAATTATATACTGTTTGTACTTACAATTTTCTTTCAACTTGTATCCTATGTACCTCATTCCTTTTAATTAGAGAGCATCTCTTCAATGAGAGTTTCACTGCAATGGAAATGTAGCTTCTAAATCAAGAAACATACAGGCACCTTTTAAAATGTTTTACATGTATAGGCTGAGTACTTACTACCAGAGTAACCGCAGAAAAAATGCTTGTGCAAACATCTCTTGAGGTCATACAGAAAGTAGCAATTATAGTTAAAAGATCCAATAAGCGATGTTATAGTTTATGTCGGTTCTTTTTAAGTTACTTCACAGTTCTGTAACAACCTATCAATGTGTTCACCGTATAAAATGTTTTACGGATTTAGAAGTGTTAAACCTTTTACAGACAGCAAGCAAGCATCTGTTGTTGCTTGTGAATGTTTATCGCTCTAAAATAACCGCTGTGAAAGTTAGACTTTGGTATCAATGTCTATGAATATTTTGGTAGTCAGATTTAATTTCTGAAATCTAAAAGTTTTTTTAAAATGTTTGTGGGCATCAGAAAATAGCACATTAGTTTCTTGGATGCATATTTTCCTGAGATAATTAACTCGTCTGTTTCCTTTTGTCGACTTAAGCACAATCAGTTTCCTTCCCCCTCATCATCTCTGACTAACTTTGAACATGTTTATCACATTAACCCACTCTCAGCTGAAATCTATCTCCAGAATGATCATTTTTCACTGCAAAGTTCCCCTGTGCTTTCCTCTCCCTGTCCCCCCTCTTCAGTCAGGGTAGGAATACCTATCCCAAAATGCAGCTGATTATATTCTCAAAACAGGATCATCTTCAACTCCGTCTTTATAGCAGTATTGAGCACTTTTTAAAAAAAAAAAAACAAATTAAAATGTCATCTTTCATTTCTTGTGATAGAGCGTGTCACCAGTATCACAGGATGAGCAGTTGAGAGAGAAACGTGCTTCCCAATCTAATCCTTCAAGACAACAACGAAGCAAACAGTACCTTACACGTACAGCATCAGGTAATAACATTTGTCTTCTGTAATTGTGATCCTTTATTTTAACAGTCTTGAATTGTACGTGGGTGTTGCTAACAGCGTGATCAAGAAAGTTTTTTTTAAATGCTTGAATGTTCTTGATCACTGTATAGGTTTTCTAATTTTAAAAAAAATGGAAATGTATTTTGCAATAAAAGTAAAATAATAAATTATTGGTTTATAGCTGGATGGTAAGTTGTGTACCTTTTTTCTTCTTCAAAAAAGACTCTTCCCTAGCTTCATCCATGGACACACATTTGTGTGCGGGGAAGAGTATTCATTATAATGTATGAGAAACAATTTGTTGCTCTTCAAGAGTGTTGTATTTATATAATTGCCTTAATGCACTAAGTCAGAAATCATACGACACTAGGTTATAGTCCAGCAGCTGGTGTTTTCAAATAAACCTGTTGGACTAAACCTCGTGTTGTGTGATTTCTGACTTTGTCCACGTCAGTCTAACACCGGCACCTCTCATTAATGCAATCAAGTATCCCAAGGCATTTTTCGAGACCGCTATCATTTAGAGTTTGAGCCACACGAGGAAATTAGGGCAGATGCAAAGTCTCCAGGGGCCTCGAAGAAGAAGAGAAAGAAAGGGATGTGAAGAAGTAGTTTACATAGAGAATTCCAAACCGTGAATCTTTTTACATTTGAAAGTACAATTGCCAATGATAGAGCAGTTAAAATACTGGATGCAGATATCTCTGAAGGTTATAGAGCTAAATGAGGTTACACAGTTGGAGACAAGGACAAGGTCATGAAGGAATTTCTGAATAAGGAAGAGAATTTGAAAGCCATGAAAACAAAATTGGAAGTCACTGCAGGACAGCAAGCTACTTAATAGTTGAATGGTATTTGTGTGATTTTAGGATATGGATCAAAGTGTTTTGTTTGACCTTAAGCTTATGGAAAGATTTATGGTGGCAGGTCAGCCAGCAATGCATTAAAATAATCAAATCTAGAGGTAACAAAGATATGAATGAGGATTTCAGCAGCAGATGAGCTAAGGCAGGAGAATAATTTGACAATGAAAGGAAGTGGATATAGATGATGGCATTTGTGTGTTGCTGATCTCATCTCGGGGGGGGTCAAATACCATAGCAACATGGCAAGCCTTTCAGCTCAACCTCAAACAGATGCTGAAAAGAGAGCTGGAACTGGTGACCAGAGAATAGTTTATGGCTTTTGCTAATATACTAGATTAACCATGATAGAGAAACCTCTTCCTTGGCAGCTGAAGAAAGCAGGTAGGATATTAACAAATTCCAGCCTACAGGCTCAAAAGGACTATTGAAGAGCAATTTTGTAAGTTTTTTTTTGTTCTGGATTTTTTTAAAAAATGAATTCTACCCATTTGTACTAGTTTAAGTTTGTTTGTATCTGTTGTGGAGAAGAACACTGAATTCAAGCAAGGACTGAAAATAGGAGCTGCAGTCAGTCATATAGCCCTTGAGCCTTCTCTGCCGTTGAATAAGATCATGGCTCATCTTTGACCTCCTCTCCACTTACCCATCTAATCATTATTTCTTTTAATTTAAGAGGGGGTAAAAGTCCTATTTTTATCAACCTGGACTCTGAATGTCCACACCTTTCAAGGGGAGAGAATTCAAGGATTCACAGTGCTCCCAGTTACAGGCTTTTCCACTGACTCGTATTTCCGGAATCAACTTGGTGAACCGTCTAGTGCATTCCTCTGATACAAGAATATCCATCCCTTGATATGAAGTCCAAAACAGTCAGTATCCAGGTGTGGCCTGACCAAAGCTGTGCAATTGAATAACAAATTTCTTACCTATGTACTCTAAACCTTTCCAATGAATGCAACTAGAGGCTACCCAGTCAAAGTTTTAGAAGGTGTTACCACAATAAGGAGTTGATATTGATAACACATTAATTAATGTTTGAAACCAAGTAGTTAATTTAACAAAGCTTTATGTTAATAAGAGAGGACCCATAACAGAGAATCCCACCATCTCTCTCAAATGTGAGGTAAATGTATCTGCCAAGATGGGTGCTTCGACAGCTCTACCTAGCTCTGCATGTGAGTAATTAGCATTAACATTTATTTCCAAAAAGACGTCTTTAGATGTCGAACTTTTAATGGGGCAAAAGTCCCAAGTATGACACCGATCACTTAAGGAGATGAGCAAAAGCTTGGTCAGGGGTAGATTTCAGCAGTACCTTAAAGGGGCAAAGTGGTATAGGAAGGGAATTCTAAACCTTGGAGGCTAGGCAACCGAAGGCTCAGCAAACCAATACTGGAGCTACTGTAACTGAGAAAGCTCAAGAGGCCAGAATTATAGAAGAACAGATATCAGATTTCAGAGAAGGGGAAGCACAAGGCCATGGAGAGATTTGAAAACCAGGGTGAAAATTTTAAAGTCAAGACATTTCTTGACTGGAAGCCAATGCAGGTCAGCTAACAAAGAGCAACTTTTGGATGACCTCCAAGTTTAGTGTGTAGAATGTAGGAGACCAACCAGGAATGTGTTGGAATAGTTGAATCTGGAGGTAGCCGTGGCATGAATGAGGATTTCAGCAGCAGGTGAGCTGCTGGGGGATAAAACCAGCTGATGTTACAGAGGTGGAAACAGGTGGTTTTCATAATGGCACACATGAGACCATAAGTTCTCGGGAGCAATGAGAATGTTGGTCATTTATTGATACTAGCTGCAGAATGGATTTGGGGACAGACCCGTCATGCATTCTATGTATACCATTAGGCCCCAGTTAACCTCACTATCCTCAAATGTTTTCTGCCACTTTTTCATCAGTTACTGTTACTTTCCAATATCGTGTTCTTATTATCCACTGACTTATCTCTTTGGCAAGGCGCTTTGAATTCTAGACTCTCTACGTTGTGTAGAATATTGCTGCCAATTTGAAATGTCACCACTCGTCTGACATTGGTTAGTCAAAAAAAGTTTGGAGCTATGTTGGCTGCTATTTATTAGGTCATTCCATTTGGATATTTTCTATCTCTATTTTAAATAGTTGATTCCATTAATTCTCTGCAGTTGCCAGGAATGAAGCTTGAATGCTGCTTAAATATGATATCTAGAAATACTTGTACTATTCTTTAAATATGGCAAAAGTACTGTATTTGCATATGATGTAGACATTTCTTTTATTTAGGTGGGGAAGGTGTCATGACAACACGTAATATTTCTGATCCTGATCAAGATTTTGAGAGAGAGGTAGGTGTGGAGATACAGTTGTTTGGGCTCAGTTCATTTAAATTGATAACTTAATGAAAATGTTTCACTGCCTGGTTATACTTTCTTGTGGATTAGCAACAAACAAACTAATATGCTTACTGATTTTTAATATATATATATCAGCAGGACTCTGATTCAACAAGGCATTCAACTCCTTCAAACAGCTCAAATCCAAGTAGCCCACCGAGTCCAAACTCTCCTCACAGGAACCAAATTACACTGGATGGTTTGGACCATTCCACTTGTGATGCATGACTTTTGCCTCCAGTAACACTTTGCAGATCATAAAGCCACACAACGATAGGAATCTCCGTTTCACGGATTCTTTTCCTCTTGAAAAATGGAGTTTTGCTGAATTGTTCCAAGAAAGTGCCAAGAATGGAGAATAATTCCTTCTGTTAATTCTTGCTGATTGCACATTAAATTATATATTCAGGCTCCTTTATGAGCATTTCCAGCTTATTTTGACTATCAGCCCAATAAAATGACTGTGTTACTCGTATTCTTTGGTGATTACGGTTTTGTGCAGTGTTGTTGTTAAGTTTGCAGCCTTTAACAGCCAGATGATTTTGGGATTGTGAAGCCCACACATTCTTTCACACCAAACTTTCCTTCCAAATTTCTAATATAGTTGGTAAATGGTGAAATAAAATTGTCCATGTACTGTTCCTGTATCTTAGTTTATATATTAAAAAAGAAAAAAATGTTTTCTTCAGGGTATACATGACACTAGTAAATAATACTGTGAATAAGAATTTTAGTTGCTTTTTGTATTACTGTTTTTAACCTTTTGAAGTAGATGTCCTTTCTTTGTGCTGTATTGTAGTGAAAGACCATATCTATGTTTATCAATGTCTATGGGCCCAATGCAGAAATATTAATGCTGGGAAACACCAGACTTGGACCTGCTGCATTCTCAAATATACAATTATTGTAAGATTTGACAAATTATGATTGTCCTTATTGCTGATTAAGAGGTAGTATAAATATAAGGCAGTGGACTCTGGGATACAAGAAAGCTACATTAATTTGATCATTTTCAAATTCAGTTTTTGCATGGAAAATACATACTATCAAAACATGTTGTACTGGTTTAAAATCAAAAGATATCCACAGTAGTCTTGTACATTTTGATATGCACCCAGATGATGTGCTCCTGGTGGATGCAATTAATGTGTACGTGTGTCAATGTATATATAACTCATGTTCGGTGTATGATAACATTCTTACTCATTGAATTGTCCATTTTGCATTAAAGGCTTATACACCACAGCCAGTATATCCAATTTGTCATCACACCTGTGTGCCTTCCGTGCTGTATTTGTGACAACTTACTATTCATACAGATGCAGTATGATTTCCCTATTCAAGATCACTGCAAAGAGCTTGCATGTTTTAGTCACCCAGATTCCTGACCGAGTGGGTAATTGTGACGTGCCACGTTAAGCAACTAATCAAACTTCTTTCATTTACTTAAAAGGGCTCACTGTGGAGCCTAACACTACTGGTGAAACAGGTTTGTTTTTTTATGTTAATTTGTGAAAGTGGATAGTGTTAAAAATCAGCTAACCACTCTTTGTAATTATGGAATTGTGCTTTGACAAAATATTGAATATTGACTTGTCAATAAAGCATAAGAGGGAGGTAACAAACTGTTTAATAGTCTGTGTTTACATGAACAAAGACCCTGAAATGTCAAAGGAACATTGACACATTGTTTTGAAGTTCTCTACTATTTTAGCAGCCTTATTAAGTCGGCTAATAGTAACAGGAGAAATGATACTATAAGGAAATCTTCAGATTCTTGAGGTATTGGTACCAGCACTGGAGCAGGGGAGGTGAAAATTAAGTTGTCAGTTGAACCAGAACAGGACAGGAATCAGGATGAAGTGACAAAAGAAAGACCGACTTGAGTAAAATAATGAAGAAACAATAAGGCTTTTAAGTAGTGAAATATCTGGGTATTTCATATTCATATTCTGAAGACCTGACTTTAATGCATGTAACCAACCTCCAGTCTATCCTATACAGTACCACACTGAATTCAAAAATGAAATTACAACTGTATCCCCTTTATCCATATGAGATAAAAATACAAATCAAAGTCAAGTCTATAATGTTCTGTCCACTTCAGAACCTAAGTTTTCATGACAAACATTGTTAGGAACTTTTTACAATAGACAATTTTCTACAATTTCACTAGTTGCAATACTAAAAATACTAATTTACATGCAGTGAATCCATGTTAAAATCCTCAAAAATCACCTTTCTCCTTGTCTTTGAGCCCCAAACCTTTATAATTCTCTGGTTGTCAAGTGTTATGGGGAGAAGGCAGGAGAATGGTGTTGAGAGTCACAATGAAATGGTGGAGCAGACTGCAGAGCCAAATGGCCTGATTTCTGCTCCTGTATCTTATGGTTATGATTCAATTCTAGGCACCACACTTTAAGAAGGATGCCAAGACCTTGAAGACAGTACTGGAGAAGTTTATCATGATGACACTAGGGTTCAGGGGCTTCAGCTGTGTGGAGAGATTGAATAAACTGAGATTGTTCTCCTTTGAACAGAACAGGTCAAGAAAACCTCCAAGATATTTTGAGGTGTTTGATAAAGCAAGTAGGAAGAAATTGTCACTGATCCACTGCCCAGAGGAGAAACAAGGTGATTTATTCAAAATAATTGGCACGTCAACTAGGTAGTGTACAAATCTTGGGGTTCACTTGGACCGTAAGACCTAAGCCAATTACAATTGTAAATTGAGTTGAGAGAGCCAATCTAAAAGTTTACTAATCCTGATTAGTTATAAGATCATTCTGATTTTAAATATGTTTTCACAAGCTTTGCAGAATTTATCTTTATCAAAACAGTTACAGAAGAAATTATACTTAATAAAAGCAGTGGTTGTTTAGTTGATCCACTTTAGGATGCCAGCTCATGACATTAGTTAACTAGGCACACATGTCCTTCAGTGTTGACTGAAGCCGTTTTGTCTTTTTTTTTGTGTATTGAAATACTAAGAAGCATCACTTGTTAACTCTTGTTAAGCAGGGACATCATGAAATTGAGATAACAAGGTGTAGAGCTGGATGAACACAGCAGGCCAAGCAGCAGCATAGGAGCAGGAAGGCTGACGTTTCGGGCCTAGACATCATGAAATTGATTGGCTTGCCAATGCATTGATAGCACATGATCAATCTCCGATTGGCTAAACTTTCCATAAGACATAGGCCATTCAGCTCTTTGAGTCTGCTCTGTCATTAATGAGCTCATGGCTGGTCTGATGATTCTCAACTCCACAAGTCCTCAATTCCTAATTAGTCCCTTTCGGAGTACTGGCATTTTAATGTTGTCATTTCCTGTTGTCTCCTACTTCAATCTTTAACACACCAGGTAAGGTCAGCCCTTTTGTAGCAGCTTTTCTTTATCAACCTGGAATTTTAAATTACGTCTTTATATTGCACCAATGAAGCCAGTTAGCAGTAATGTGTTTGCCTTTGAAAATGTAGTGTCACCCCCACAGTGATTGTTACCATGCCAAACACCCCAAAGCCTATTCCTTACTTAAAAGAACCATTTGTGACTCCACAATAGCTGTTCATGCCTAAAGAGGATAAAGCTCAAAATAATCGTGAAAAAATAATCTGTTCTTAATATAATTGAACCAATTTAAAACATAGCTGTGCCCTTGCCTAATACTCTTTTTACTGTTTTATCATGTGTGAGCCAAAAGACAACCAAAAAAACTTATTTTTAACCTAGGCTATATGGCCATTCTTCATTACAGAAGCTGTTTACAACTAATCCCAATCAAATAGAACATAATTCCTCCACATACATTACCAAGACAAAATTGTAACTTATTAAAACAAGTTCAGCCCTATGAAGGGAAATGAGAATGTTCATGCACAGGGTTGTTAAGATCTAGAATACAATGAGTGGTAGAATCAAATTCTACAAAAGAATAATTAATTATGCAGAAAAAACTGAGGTGGGGAACTACATCAGGTAGCTTGTTAAAAGATCCAGCTGTAACAGGCTAAATGCTATAAGATACTGTGAGTTTATGCAAATTGAAACTGAAAACAAACGCCTTCAATTTTACATTCATAATGCAGTCAAGGGTCAATCTCAATGCAGAAAGTATAGCACACTGGCAAAAAAGGAAGGTAACGGAGAGAGCAGTTTGGGAAAGGGAACATTCTCATTCTCAGTTCAAACATCTGTAAATGATAAGTTGAGAATTTGAGTAAGAACTTAAAATGAATTTTATTGTGAGAAACAGGACATAGCTAAGATATTAAATAAGTTCTTGTGTCTTCAAAAAAAAACATTGGTAATGTAAAGGTTTGGAGTGGTAATAGAGAAATTGCTCAGGATAAAATTGGTTAAAAGATTGGTAAGGCATAAAATAAATTCTGAGAACGGAATAAGTATAATTAGAAATCAAAAGAACTGTGCTTTGAAATAGATGTTTGTGATTTGAACAATCTGGAAATTACTGAATTTATTTTTATAATTAATTTAACAAAACTCTATATTTGTGGACATCTCTCCATGGGTTCTGTCAGACCAACTGAGTTTTTCAGTTTCTGTTTTAATATGTACTCTTACAATATATAACACTTTGTGTTCTAAAATTAACTTTTGGAGATCTGGACTAGAAGTGTTTGTTATTATTAAAATATCAACCATCAACTGTGATAATACCCAGTTCTGACTAGTAAAGAATAGGTCTAAGTTCCTCAGGACCAGTTAATAAATTCTGTTTGTTTCTTCATTAAGGGATTTCTGCTCCCACAAACACACATAGAGTAGGAGACCAGTATGGAACTTCTTAGCAAAAAGTCTTGCCTTTATATAAAGCTTTTATGACCTCTGATCACTTTAACACTGCAGCGACTACACTTCTTAGTTGTGAAAGGAATCGAGGTTGGTCAGAAAGAGACTCTTCTGTAGTCCACTCTCCTGTCTATTTGAATCACATTAATGTGATGAAAAACTAGACTAAACAGTTTGTATTCAGTTTCACAGAGCAAATGGACAATTAAAATGAGAAACAATGCTTCCAGAATCATTCTACATGTCTTAATCAGAGCAGTGTCATAAAGAGACAAATGATCTCTAGTGCAATGTCAATGAATGTATCTGTATGTGGCAGTTCTGTTACATCATGCCCTGCTACTCAGAACCCATCCAACATTCACAAACTCCAACAAATCCTCACACATCTACCCATGTTGCCATTCTTACATTCATCTCTCTGCCTACTTCCCAACAATTTAGCCATGACAGGAATGTCACTCAATCACAGAGCTCCCTTCTCTCTCATGTGTTGCCTGCCCTTGTAGAACAATGTGATACAAGCTAGAAAGAAGCAATGCAGAATTGATAGGTGACAGAAAGCCTGCATCACCAAACTCCTACAAAGAAGATAGTTCTGCCATCATGGTGCTGGCCATATTGCTGAGCACATTAAGGATGCTAGCCTATTTGTACAATATACCCTTCACAGCTACCAGCAAATATTCATCCTACCTGGCTTTTTATTAGTTCATTCATGGGATGTGGGTTTTACTGGCAGGATTAGCATTTATTGCCCATCCTTAGTACCCTTGAGAAAGTGGTGGTGAGCTGCTACAGTCTATGTCCTGTAGGTTGATCCACGATGCTGTTGTCGGAGGAGTTCCAGGATTTTGACCCAGTGACACAAAAGGAACCATGATATATTGCCAAGTCAGTATGGTGCATGTCTTGAAGGGGAGATTAGAGAAAGTGGAAAGATTGTGGCCAATATCCCTGCAAATTCAACTTTTCTTCACATTCCTTGGATGCATCTCATCTGATCCCAGTACCTTGTCAACTTTGAGTACTAACAGCTTATCCAACATGGTTTTATCAGTTGCAAACCCTGAGTTAGCTCCTGTTTCACCATGGCCTAGCTAGCATCTCTTTTGTAAAGACAGATGCAATATATTCATTTAACACCTCAGTAATGCTCCTTGCCTCCCTGTGTAAATCTCCTTTTTGGTCCCTAATCAGCCCTACTTCTCTTACTACTTTACTACTACTTATATGCCGATAGAAGACTTTGTTGGCAGCCAATCCTTTAATTCTTCTTTGCTTCTCTTAGTGTGGGGATTGTACAGAGCTGCCTTTTGGCTGTTATTTTGCAGATTCAGATGTGTGCCTGCCACTGCACTCATACTTGTTGCAGCCTCTATGCACACAGCCCATCTACACCCCTGCGAGGAACAGCAATGCTCTCTGTTAGAAACAGGACCTCACCAAATATCGCCAAAATCATTCAGGGCCATTTTGTCATGAATAAAAATCCGGGTGTCTATGTTTTAAATGTCATGACTGCAGGGTTCATCTTGAAGCCACAATCTTTTCTTTTCGAGTACATAAACTAGAAGACAAAGGGTAGTAGATACATAGGAGCACTGCCACCTGCAAGTTCCCCTCTAAGCCACTCACCATCTTGACTTGGAAATATGTTGCTGTTCCTTCGTTGTCATTGGATCAAAATCCTGGAATTCCCTTCCTGACGGTATAATAGATCAACCCATAGCACATGGACTGTAGCAGTTCAAGAAAGCAGCTCACCACCACCTTCTCAAGGGCAAAGTAGGGACAGACAATAAATGCTGGCCTGTCAGCAATGCCCAAATCCCAACAAGTGATGTTTTTTTTTAAAGAAAACAGGTGCTCCCTACACACACTGGTTAGGATATGTGGCATCAGAACACCGCAAATTAATGTGATGGTGCCTGTATGCATGGATATTCTTACAGAGTGGCAGCAGAAACATAGTTGTGTGCACCCATATCTTTACAAAATGCTGTCCAGGGGTGTACCTGTGTGCACCAATATCTTTTTACATTGGAGGAAATAGCTGGCAGCATTTCCTCCCATGAGAAATGGAAATAAGCAACTATAGTGCCGTTAGAAGCATCATTACACAGCTGAATTTTGTCCCCGGTGTCTTCTATGTAGTAAATCCCCATGATTAAACTAGAATATTGTGATGTAATCTTCCACTCAATAGATATGAAAGCACTAGCTGAAAATCTCACACAAGTGAAAGTGTAGAGTGACGTGAAGTGATTGCGTGATTAATGATTGTGGTTTAAATATGTTGTAAATCGTTCGGATAATTTCCTAATGATACTTTAGTTGATTTTGTTTTCATCCTGATTAATAAATATGGTTAGGTTGTAAGATACCTTTGTATTGCCATTTCAGAAATTACAACAAATGCTGGAAGTGTAATCCACTGAGTGCTGCAGCAGACTTGCTATTCTGGAAAATTCTAAATGTACTGTGTCTTGCATAAAAGAGTCACAGATGACTTGGTAAACATAATAAACTATGCACAGGGTGATTTTTTAAAAAGTGCGAGACTGCATTCTGCGGAGTTATGAAATATGAATCTGTATTACATGTTTCACAGGCTTAATCCAACAGTTCAAATAGAAAAGGCACTGGCTCCAATGAGAAAAGTAGTGTCCATTCATTAGCTTAATAGATGAACATATAAACTTGGAAAAGTTCATCAGGTTTTTGTGCCATATGTTGTAGCTCCCAGTGTCGCCAAGTTAGAGTTTCCTACAAAACAATATTGAGAAAATAAATAGTATTTTTAGCTGCAGACATGTTTAAAATAGTTCACATGCTAGAACATGTGAGACTTTCTCAAAATTCCCCTTGTAACCAATCTAGTATTTTAATTGCACCTCGCCCTCTGACTAAAATTTAGCAGTTATATTTCTTCTTAAGTTATATTTAGATAGGCAGTTGGGAGTTAAGAAACTCTCCAAATTCTTGCTGTTTTCTCAACAGAGATTCAAACACCAGGCCAGGACCACAGAAACAACTTGGCTATTGTCTAAATAACCATCAACTGAACTATTAAATACCGTTTCTTTTGAAGGCCAACCTTTCGAAAAAGCATTCATGTGTTAATTCTATTTTCAACACTTTCTAATTTTATTAAAATATCACAACTTTTTGTTCCATGTTCATTGCTCAATGTACTCTCTGACCTAAATTGGCACCAGTTCCCCAACGCCTGAAACTGAAATTTAAGTTCCTACAACACACCTTTCATTCCTCTAACTATGAATTCTTGGGCATTCTTCTCTTTCTTCGCCTAAATCCATCTTTTAATCCAGGATTTTTGCCACCCTGCTATTAGCCTTGTTTCCACATTTCTTTTTTTCTTGTGCTTCTTTGGGATTCTTTTATCATTCTTTTCACAGGATGTTTAACTAAAAAATGATCTGTTTAGCCTTTAAAAATTTCATTTTCAATTATTATTGCAGGAGGATCTGGTTCTTTCCTAAACCAACACAACCAAAAGCAGGTTAATGTCATAGAATCCCTGCAGTGTGGAAACAGCCCATTTGGCCCATCAAGTCCACACAGACCTTCTGGGGAACCATCCCATCTAGACCCATCCCCCCCAACCCAATAACCCTGCATTTCCCACGGCTAATCCACCTAACCTAGGCATCCCTGGATACTATGGGCGATTTAGCGTGGTCAATCCTTCTAACCCATACATCTTTGGACTGTGGGAAGAAACCTATGCAGACGCAGGGAATGTGCAAACTTCACACAGTCACCCAAGGCTGGAACCAAACCTGGGTCCCTGGTGGTGTGAGGCAGAAGTGCTAACTGCTGAGCCACTATGCCACTATCACGTATCTCCTTTTTGTTTGTAGGACCATGCTGTGTTCAACTGCTGCTATATTTTCTGGAATTATATCAGTCACCACGATTTCACTTATGAAGCAATTTCAGGCATTTCTGAGATGCGTAATTCTTAGTTAACATTCATACAGAAATATACACATTTCCCCAAAGTATGACAACTTTAATGGCATGTTTATTTATCTCCCTTGCCAGGAAATCTTCCAGGCTATTTAAGTGGATGATTTCATCTGATTTATTTGTTTAAATTATGTATGCGATCTAAAAATGAACCATACGTCAAAAAAATGAAATGCTTATTTAATTGCAACAGTTCTATTGGAATTTCCTTTAAAGAAAACACCAGATGGAAGGGGGGGAAGGGAATTGCAATTACATGGTCACGTCAGAGCTATTATTTAACTTTTGGCACCAATTAACCCCCTACTGCAGACAGGTGGTGTCACTATAGGTGATTATTCTTCGTATTTATCTTCACTCCTCTCCCAATATTTCCCACAGGAGGCAGTTTCCAGCTCAACCTCATTCAGACAGGAGCAGGGAGGATATGAGCCGCAGATGTCTCCACTCCTACTTTCAATGTGACTCTGTAATTAACTCGCACAAACATCTGTTTCTCCCTCCAAGACAATATCCTCTCATCACGTAGTGTCCCAGTTATTTCACTGCCCATCAAAGACCACTGGCAGCAGGGCCAGACATCAGTGATACTGCACTAATGAAATAATAAGTTTTTCTTCTTTAATAATTAAATCATTAAAACTTTACGGCAGAAACAATAAAAATCCAAATGAAACTTTTTACATCTCCTAATTTTATAAAGTGATTTCTTTTTCTGGCCTGTTTTTTAAAGAAATTGAACAAATATTGAAAATGGAAGCAAAGCATTAGATTAACCGGTTTTTGATTACCTTCACAAAGAGCAATTATTGGGACTCTAGAAGATGCAAAATTTCTTATAAGGAGATTTTGAAAGGAACAAAGATGTGCACTTATATGCTGGGTTTCCTAATTTCACTTGCAACCAAGGAAGTACTTTTGAGGTGAATTTGCTGTTGTCATTCCGGAAGTGGCAGCTAACTTGTCCAAAGTAACTTCCTACAGTGATGAAACAATGACCAGATAATTTGTTTCCAAGTTCTTTGAAAATAAATATTGGTTAGGATACTGAAGAAAACTTCATCTGGAGTTCAAATAGTACTGTTGAAATCTTTACATCTACGAGATTCTGAATTTGAGTTGCAAGTGCTACCAAACACAATATCTAACACATTTCACATTTTAAGTTGTAGCTACAGACTACTATTGTTAGCAATATGCATGGAAGAGATGTTATTGAATGATATAATGATGAATAAGTCTCGCTGCATTTTAAAATACATTGCCTACATAATACTCTGTCTCCATCTAGTGATTATTTTGTACCAAACTCTTTTCAGCTTTTTTGCTTAATAGCACAGAACTTGAATATTGCTGAAGAGAGTCGTGATGCAGCTAATAATCAACATTGCAATCTAAGTGGTATTTTCAAGGAAGTGGGATGCTGCCATTAATACAAAAGGGCATTCTACCCATCATAGTTCAGCAAATTTCTGTAGATTTCAGTGCTGGTGTAATGCTGGTTATGTAGGCTGTACATCCCAATGATTGGCTGATTAAATCGAACAACATGTTCATAATAGGCAGAGGACACACTATACACAGCCAAGCCACATTTGAAAACGCAATACAAAATGTCTGCTGTTAGTTGTGATTCTGCAATTGAACAACACTTGCTGAGTGTGTGTTCATATCTATACAAACAATTTAAGATCTTTGGTCAAATTTGTTATGCAGCTTATTTACACATGCTGGAAGCAACATTGATTCATACACAGGGATCAGTTCTCAGTGAATAAAAGGTAAAAACTAGGGGGCATATTTTTAGGGTGAGAGGAAAAAGTTTAAAAAAGGACATGAGAGACAACTTCATTTACACAGAGAGTGGTTCGTATGAGGAATGAACTGCCAGAGGAAATGGTGGATGCGGGTATAGTTAGAACATTTAAAAGACATTTGCATAAGTACATGAATAGGAAAGATTTGGAGGATAATAGGCCAAACACAGGCAAGTGGGATAGTCAGTTTGGGGATGTTGGTGTGATCTAGTTGGATCTAAGGGTCTGCATCCCTGATGTACGACTCTGTGACTGTGTTTGAACTTTGTGTGTTTTTTAATTACGTGGAAGCAGTTGGAGCCTGTATTTTCCATTTGGTTTCTCCACGGCGATGCTTAGGCCAATCATAATTAGCTTGCCAACCAATTAGCACCTCTTTATTCTTGCAGTACAACTTTTGTGAATTTTTGAAATTTGACATTTTTGCATTTGTCCTGAAGCGTGCAAGATGAAAAGCTCCAAAAACATGTCTGATTCAGACATCATTGAGGATAGTTGTTTTTTATTCACTTGTGGGAAATAGGCATCGCTGGCTGGCCAGCATTTATTGCCTAGTTACCCTTGAGAGGGTCATGGTGATCTGCCTTCTTGAACTGCTGTAATCCACAAGCTGTAGGTAAAGAATTGTTTGTAGTTACAGTGTTGTTTGAGATGGTGTATGACCAACAATACTTTGCCACTGTACACCCCATGTGTATAATCTGCATACGTTTTCACAATGGACTTCTCTGCAGACTTTCTAGTGATGGAAAATCCCAAGGGAATGGATCTCCATTGATTCCGGTATCCCCAAAGTACAAGTAATGGCATGCCCACAGGTAACATACTGAGTAGATTCCTTCTATTAAAGTGGTATCAAATTTATTATCATGGAGTAAATACAAAACTGCTAGATAAATGGGATATGGAGAAGACAGCTCTAATTGAAATACCTGGATTTCCACAGCCATCATAGACAAGCTATGCAGTAACTTCTATGACTCTATTCCATTTCTGCAGCACATTCTGTCTTCCTTTCATTGCCTCTGTCATTCATAAAATAGAGTCCAAGCAAGGCTTAGGCTCACCTCAGAATCATCATGCGACACTAACCCTTATCATAAATTTAGTTCTCTAGTTCTATGCGCTTTGTAATACGTTCATGGCAGCTTCCAGGTCCTCCCTCTACCGGACAGTCAGTTCCTTAATGAATAGTTCTTCTACCTTCTGCTCGACAGCACAATCTCCAGATGGATGTGTTTCTGAATAAAATCACCTGAAAGTCACAGTCTTTTCTGCATTAGGCCTCATTTTTAGTAAACTTCACAAAAGTCCTGTTTTCTCCTGCAGGAATAAATGAACCAAAAACCAGAAGGCCTCTAGTGCACTTCAGAAACAAGAGCAAAATGCTGGGGATACTGGAAATCTGAACTGAAAGCAGAAAATGCTGGAAATAGCAGATCAGGCAGTGTTTGTGAACAGAGACAGAGTTAACCTATCAGAACAGTTCTGAAGAAAGTATCTTGACTGTAATCCATTCCACATGTTAACTGTATGTATTTGACAGATGTACATGAATCTACCATACTCTGATCATTTTCTGAATTTCCACTAAAAAGAAAGACTTGTAGTTATATAGTGCCTTTCATGACCACCAGGTGTCTCACAGAACTGTATAATCAATGAAGTACTGTTGAACTGTAGTTTCTGTTACAGTATAGGTCAGGCAGCAGTCATATGATAATGACCAGACAATATTTCTCATGGTGCTGATTGAGGGATAAGTATTGACTAGCACAGTGAGGATGATTCCTTACTTCTTCAAAGTTGTGTCTTGTGATCTTTCACATCACCTCATAGAGAACATGGCCCCAGTTTAATGCCTTACATGAAGTTTCCATGCTGTATGACTCTACGAGACTATAACAAAAACAGAAAGCACTTCCAAAAGTGCTGTTTACTGTTTTTGCTCACATCTTAGCACGGCCCTTGAAACCACAACTGCCTGACTCAGAGATGAGAATGCGAGTATTTGAATTCCTCGACACGTGTCCTCCTTTTGGATCCATTTATGCTGTCTGGGTTGGCAACTGTGTACAGCAAGCTAGCTGGATAATTATATCATTCAGGGAACATTGCGTTAGAATGACTGCTAAAGTCAGTCCTACCTTGTACTAACAACAATAACAACAACAGAAGTTGCTGGAAAAGTTCAGCAGGTCTGGCAGCAACTGTGAAGAAAAACTCAGGGTTAAGGTGACCCATCCTCAGAACAGTTCTAGCAACAAATCCAGGACTTGTGTCAATCATTCCAAAGATTTCTTGAACATTTAGTTTTAATCAGTTAGTCCGAGACAGTGAAAGCAGAAGCTGCCTTGTTGCCTTCAAGCTGATTGTCAGTCAGGTACTCGAGCAGAGTGAGGAAGCTCCAATTGGAATGCTGTATAAGTTCTGAGTATTTAGAACTGAAGTCCTGAGGACCAGGTGGAGTAGCTACATCTGTGATTAGAGCTCAAGAAAACCCTAGGAGCTAGGGCTGGGGCTTATCTACCTGGGATTTCACATTTTATCTACTGTTTAAACAAAACTTCACCTAGCCAGACCATAACATAAATTTAGTGTCCAATCCCGAATCATATCATAATTAGGGAGCTCAGCCAGCTATCATAACGCATGCAAAATGTGCTCTAAGTTCACTTCTTTTTCAAACGAAGCAGCATTCATGGATATTATTGTCAATTCTATTTTTCTATGCACTGTACTTAAATTCTAACTAGGATTATTGAAATTTGTCCAACTGATTCAATACGTTCCAAACTGTTACCTCAGTATAAATTGCCCTCCCTATTTTGGTATTTGCTTGCATGCTCTCATAACTACCCTTAAGTTTAAAGTAACATTCTTGGACTCCCTCTTCTCTGTCTTAATCGAATTTAGAATTTAATCATATTATGATTGCCATTATGTAGGGGTGCCTTCTCTGTGAGGTTATTAGTTAATCCAATTTGATTGCACAATATCAAGTCTAGTATAGCCTACTCTGTGGTTGGCTCCAGAGCAAAGTTCCAGGAAACTGTACATTCAATGAACTCTTGATTTATTTTATATTTTGCACACCCTTACTGTGTCATTTCTCTATGTCATTGTGGACCCCTGAAGAACACACCATCTTGATGGCTCTGGAAGTGTTCAACAGTGATTTTTAGTAAAGTAAGATGTAAGCAGGAAAAAGCAGAACAGAAGATTAATAGATATACTCTAGACTGATTTGAAATTCAAGAAAAGGATCACGGAGCTGGGTGATAGAAGCAAGGATGCAGCCCAAACTACACAATCAGCAAATATGGGCTTGGATGTCAAAGAAATAGTACCCAATGTACGTACCGCAGGAACTAAGTGAACTGACTCTGGGATATTTGTTTAGGCTACAAGACAATAATCGAGTAAGGCTATGTATACATAACAAGGTATATATGAGGAACGTGCATTAGCAGTTTTTTGGAGTAGTATCATAGACTGCCTAAGACTGGTTCTGTCACATATTGATGAATAAATGATCAGAACCTATATCCCAATAAAAACCAAAAGAACTGCGAATGCTTTAAATCAGGAACAAAAGCAGAAGTTGCTGGAAAAGCTTAGCAGGTCTGGCAACATCTGTGAAGAAAAATATCAGAGTTAACATTTCAGGTCCGGTGACCCTTCCTCAAGTTCTGATAGTTTGTCAAGTGGCACCACAACAGCTCCTTGCCCATGTGTTGCTGCTGTAGCTATGAAACTATGTCCTGGTGGAGAGCTGCTCAATTGTTTCCCTATAAAAATTACTCTCTTAAGATACCAACTTTATCTCTTGTATGTCCAAAAGCATATAAAATTGAAGCACATGTCTGGCATAGCTTGTATAGTATCAGACTTTCTGTCCATAATAACATTCCAAAATGTATCCAGTTATAGATCATTAAGTACTTCTTCTTAAATTTGATTGCATTTGACCTTAATGTCCATACAGTATGCTTGCAGGTCCAGTGGGATATCTGCATTGTTATTTGGATTCAGTTTTTTGCCTAGCAGATTCGAAGTAATTACTTTAGTACCAGTCTTGTGGTAGATATCAAAGTTACATCCCTGTACATTTATGAGAAGTTGTTGTAGACTAGGTGATGCATTCATTAGTGGTTTGAGCCAAATCATTTCTAATGGTTTCTGAGTGGTCTCCACAGTGAATTGCTTATCAAACAGGCATGTATGAAATCTTGTAAAATCAAACAACAGAGCAAGTTTAACTTTTTGATCCAAAGGCACCTCGCTTGGCAGTGTGTATGATGCATGCTCCTAGTCCTTTCTGAGATCATCAACCCCAGGACTGCCTTCCTCCTTGAGCCACTTTACTCTAGGATACAGGTTTCTGCTGACAATGCTTGCCTAAGCAATTGGAATATGTGTTGATGATTCTCCTGCCCTGCATGCAGGATGTCTTTTTTTGAGAGCTCCCACAATGGGGCTGCTTGGTTGGAAATGCTCGGCACATATGTAGTTAGGAAGTTAAACGAAAACAAAGAGGTCTGTACAGATCTTCTTTAGCTTGAGGAATAGGTATGTGTCATACGTCATCAATTTTGCCTGGGTCAGGAGAGATCCCATAACCTGAACAAATAAAGCTAAAACGGTGATCTGCACTCACGTAACATTTCTTGCTGTTAAAGAGAGTACTCAATGACCAGCTGCTGCCATCTGAAAGTGTAGATTTTGGACAAAATCTTTGGTTTTGTCCAACACTACAATACCATCAGCAAAATAAACACATCCAGCAATATTTTCTGTGATTCTGTTGCAAGAAGAGATCTTGACTGACAGATAGTTTGAGAGTTAGTCTCTGCAAGCAGTATGCTTTAAAAATAATAATCTGAAAGTAATAATTTCTGGAGATTCCTTTACCAATATCCACACTTGGCAGCCAGGTTGGAAAAGAATTTAGCTCCTATGGAATTTGGGATTGAATTCTTCTAATATTGGAAATTTGTTTGGGCTTCTCTTTGGAGACAGCTTTAGAGATCTTGGGTCCAAAAATATATTTCAGGCTTTTATTAGCTTACACCTAATGGTCTGTATGCTGACGTACACACCAAATCTTCCATGTTGGTTTTCAAACTCTCGTGTCTGAACACTGCACCCTCTGGGTGAGTTAACTGATAGAATTGCATCTTCTTTCGAGTGCAAGACAGTATCACCTTTGAAGTTTCCTATGGCATTCCTATGTGTATGTTAGCCCTTGACTGACTCAATTTATGCATTCTTGACCTGTTCTGCTTTGGTAGCTAACTTCATGACTTTGTGAATGGTCACCATGATCAATTGCATACACACTGGTGGTCCTGCAATTGGTCATCAATTCATAGCCACAGGGTAAAATATTTATGGCTTCTGTGCAGTTAATATTGCCAGTGTTAGTTATATCACTGTCTGCTAATGATCCAGATACACTTCCTTCAGAATTCTGACTCTTACGATGTTTTCACTACCTCCCATCATGAATTTTGGCCATGCATTTGTCAATTCAATTATACGATCTCAATAGTACCAAAATCTGTTAACTAATTGACCTGTTCTACACATTGTATTACATTCAATCTTGCAGCATATATATGTATGCAAGTTTATGCACGACTCTAGTATACTGCCTGTTCCTGCCAACATGTCATGTTTTGCTTGGCAGTGCCCTATTGTAACCTCTGGTTGTATTTTTGAAAGCAGATTTCTTATATAGGAAGCTCAGTGTCATTTTGCATGGCTTGATTGCAAAGATCTTGGAATGAAAGACAACTCCATTTCCCAAACAATTTGTTTGCATTTTGCATTCTGGCCTTTGTACTAATACTGATAACTGTTCCACATGCTTGTAGGAAACCACTCACAAACCATTAGAAATGATTTGGCTCAAACCACTAATGAATGCATCACCTAGTCTACAACAACTTCTCATAAAAGTACAGGGATTTAACTTTGATAATGCATGTAGATGCTGTTGCTTAGCTACAATGGCTTTATATTTTATACCACCTTTTAGTGATGTCGCAAATGTCATGATGTTTCTTTTTCTCCAAGGAGATTCAGAAAACTTTGATATTGGTGTTACAACCAGTTGCACTATCCATTCAGACAGCACAGCCTCTGATAAATCAATCTTTGCCATTTCATGGCTCCTCCTGATCAACTGATTCTGTGGCTGGAAGCTACCAGCTCTCGAGACTGGAATTATAAAGTTCACTTTTACACAAAGCTAATCCTTCAGCATTCCCCATAGCTTAGCAGGATCTTTCAGGGCCTCTTTGGCCAGGACTGAAGTGCTAACCTATGCAACTCCTGATTTCAGTGGCTGTTTTATTTTCACTCCTTGCTCATCTAGCTCTGCAGTAAGTAAATATGAAAAGCACAACTCCATTCTGTGCTTAAAAAAAAGCTAAATTTCGATAGGACACCTGTGGCCTTCTGATTCATACTAGGGAATTTGGCCTAGTGTTCCCAGTCTTTTGTAAATGTTAGAGTCATACAGCACAGAAACAGATCGTGTGGTCCAACCAGTCCATGCCGACCATAATTCCTAACTAAACTAATCCCTCCTGCCTGCACTTGGCCCGTATCCCCCAAACAATTCTTATTCATGTACTTATCCAAATACTTATCTAAGGGGTGGCTTGGTGGCTCAGTGGCTGTGGTTAGCACTGCTGCATCACAGCACCAAGGACCCAGGTTCAATTCCACCTTCAGGTGACTGCCTGTGTGGAGTTTGCAAATTCTCCCTGTAACTGTATGGGGTCCCTCCAGGTGCTCTGGTTTCCTCCCACAGTCCAAATATGTACGGGTTAGGTGGATTGGCCATTCTAAATTGCCCATAGTGTTCAGGGATGTGTAGATTAGGGGGATGGGTCTGGGTGGGATGCTCCAAGGGTCGATGTGGACTTGTTGGGCCAAAGGGCCTGTTTCCACACTGTAGGGATTCCATGATCTTTTAAATGTTGTAACTGTACCTACATCCACCACTTTCTCTAAAAAATCATTCTACACACAAACCACTCTGTGTAAAAAAAAATTGTCCCTCATGTCCTTTTTAAATCTTTCTCCTCTCCCCTAACAAATATGCCCCCTAGCCTTGAAATCCCCCAAAGGCCCATATTACTATCCAGTAGTGGCGCTGCTATGCCATGCTATTTTCAACAGTGGTCAAGATTTTTTTTTTGTTTTACATGTTTGTTTTTGGCAGAAAAGTAAGAAAAACAAAATAATAATAGAAGCCTACTATCTATCCGGTTTAGGAATTACAGAGCTCGAAGATTCTGAGGGGGCTGTCCATGAATCACAAAAGGTGTCTATGCAAATGCAGCACGCAAATAGAGAAGCTAATAGAATGTTCTGGTTTATTAAAAGAGGAGTTGAATAAAAAGTACAGGGAGGTTCTGTAATGTAAGGCACTGATGAGACCACATTTAGAATATAGTGCACAACATTGATCTCCTTATATAAGATGATACCAAAATGCATTAGAGACAGTTCAGAGAAGGTTTACTAGACTAATACCTGTAATGGGTAGGTTGTCTTATAAAGTTAAGTTTTGGACAGACTAGTCTTGTGTCTGTTCTCTTACTTCAACAGAAGATGTGATTGAATCATTGGTTGAGGGATGTTGACAGGCTAGATATGGAAAGAACGTTTCCGTATGTGATAGGATCTTGAACTGGGGGTCACTGTTTAAAAATGAGAGTTAACCATTTAAGACAGAGATGAAGAGATGGGATCCTCCTGGAAAAAAGACCTAACTCTTTGGAGCTATCACAGAAGGTGGTGAAACAGTCTTCAAATGTTTTTAAAGCAGAGGTAGATAGATTCATGATAAGCAAGGAAGGAATAGGGTATCAGGGGAGCTAAATTGTGTAGCTCTCGGGCTAGAATGGAAACTGAGGAGCAGTTCACAAAGGACATTTCCCCTAATATCTAAGCAGAAATCTAGAGCAACAGTTGCCGTATTAAGCCTGTAAACCTATCTACAAATACTATATCATTTATTCCTTCATATATTGTACAAAAATCTGAGAGAGAATCATGGCTCAAAAACATCTTTGTATAAATAAAATATTTGCCAAGTTTCACAGGAGAGTTATAGAGCCATCCTATAGAACAACCAATCACACATTCTTCCCAGTTGTGTCCTTTTTTTTCTGTAATTCATTGGGCCAAAATCCAAGGATGTTGACTGTGGATTTTGATGACTGTTTTGCACTACTCTCCCGGGTGATAGAAGTACCTTTGGTATCATTTCAAAACAGGAGTACTTTCTTTCAAATATTTGTGGAGCATTTTGTTTTAAAAATAAGTGGTTAAATTTGAAAAGAAAGTGGAATGGGCTCACTCAACAATCTAAGCACCACTTCAGTGGAACAAGTGTTTAATACAGGAACAATAAACTGAAAAATCTTATGGTTTATCTAATTTCCTTTATGGCATGTCTTGTGGTGTAGTGGGCCGGGAACTTGGGTTTGACGACTTGCTTGCCCTGGAGGGTAGGTTTGTATTGTGGACAAGGAAGTTGATTTTCAGTTTATAAATCCTTCCAATATTCCTGATGGCAGATGGTAAGCATCCGAGAGTTTCCTAGTCAACCCCACCCTGCAGAAGACAATGGCAAATCAGTACAATGTTTCTCCCATAAACACTGACCAACACAATGGAAATACTTGGCCCCAGCCTTAACAATGATGAGAGAAAAGTCAGATTGACATTAATGGCTTCATCTGATGCAATAAGGAGCTTATTCTTTTTTAGTAAAGATGATGACAGATTACATTGACATTTTTAACTGCACAAAGACAAAAGCTGGACACTAGGTTTATAACTTTTAAAATTTTCTGTCAGGGTGTGTGAAAACAGGGTCAGGAATCACAAAACTACTCAGGGAAGTAAAAAGATTAAAATAGCACATTTTTCATGAAGCATTAATCATGATTTTATTTTAACCATTGTTTAAAAACATTAGTTCAACATAAAATGTATTTAGAACACACAAAGTCTGTGTGTATCTGTCTCTTTGATCACTGATCTGTATCTGAGGATAAGGGATCATAAACAGATAAATAATTATGTCTCATTGTAGGTAGCCATATGCATTTGATAAAATTTACATCAAATAGTCAAACATAATTAAAGCAATGCTAAAATGTCTGTTCATGGTTCAAAGGAACAGCCTCACTGCTTAGCCTCTGCATTAGCTTGAATCAAGAAGGTAATAAATGTCTGGTGTCCTTCCCTGTTGGAAGGAGACATTTGTCTTTGTTAGTCTGACAATTTAATCATAAAAGAATATGAATATGGACTGAGTCTGACCATCAGAAGAATTAAAGTCAGTTAGCTGACATCCAATCCTGATAATCCAGCTTCAAGATTAGAAGGATTCATTATAGCCATTGTAGGATAAATGAAAAGTTAACCCAGTTTCTGTCAGTTTAGTAAACCAATCAAAAAATGTCTTTTGCTGCTCCTCCTTCTGACTTTCCAAATTAGCATGTCATTCAGTTTATTTTTTTCCATTGTCGCTATCAATCTGTTGATGTTTTCTTTCCTTTCCATGGCCAAATAATTAGTGAAAGTTGGATTCTCTTAAGTTATCGCTTTTTTCCTTCCTTATTCAAAGTTAATGTGAATGGTGCCATGTATGCATGGCGAAGGTGCACACTTTTCACTGTATTTTTATATTGAATACACGTGACAATAAATGACTCAATTCATTGTGTTAACTTCAATTTCTTAGTTCGATCTAACATTCAATTAAGTGAATTAGTCAGACTGGAAGAGAATATTTACCGTCAGACAGAAAGTAAACAGCATACTGCATGTTCACGAGCTGTACTTGGCAATGGCGAGATAGAGTTTCTGATAGGCAGCTGCTTAGCTGAACTGATGTCAGTGGATTGAAAATCAAAATGTTAAGACATTTTAAAAATATTTTGGAACAAAAAACCTTTATATATCATTGAATGTCCTAACCATTCTCATTGCTGAGACTTTAACTGAAAATGAAATTAATAAAATTTTCTACAGTTATGGTTGACGTATAAATTTCCCTCAGATGATTGGTCAGTGAAGAGGTAAAATGATTTTTTGCAAGTTCCCTTGGATTTTAGAATATTAAAGACAGACAAACGTGCAAGAAAGTTTTAACAATTTTCCTCGTTAAAGGCTGGATTAATGATATTGGTTCCAGACTGATATGGAACAATATTTATTGTTTGTTCTCCAGAACAGATGCCATTAGAATCCTACAAAAGCAAAAAGAAGTTAGTCTGGATCAGGCTATCCATGTACATGTTGCCTATTATCATTGGACTGCTGAATAAAAGTTGACATGTCCATTTCTAATGTAAAATATATATCATACATTGCAGGTTTGAGCCCTGGACATACCTTCCAATTGCCTTAGTTCAGATGGTTTCAAAACCTCTGATAATATTCTACATTTGTAAAATGAAAAACCAACATCAAGTTGAGTTATCCCTAACCCTAATGCAACTGGGTCATAGGCCGGATGGCACCACTCTCCTGATCCTCGGCTATGCTAGATACTGTGGCAAAGACAAGGGACAGCAATCTATACTGTCACATTTTGTCACATTTATTGCAGGAGATTGGACTACAGCAATAAAGAAGTCTACTGTAATTGTACAGGTCTTTGGTGAGACCACATGTGATGTACTGTGCATAGATTTGGTCTCCCTACCTAACGAGTGATATGTTTGTATTGGCGGCAGTACAGTGAATATTCACCAGTTTAGTCCCTGGCTTGAGATAGGTACCCATGATAAGAGGCTGAATAAATTGGGGAATATGCTCTGGAAGGTGATCTCAGTGAAACCTACAAAACTCTGAAAAGTAGAAGCTGAGAGGTTATGTTCCCTGGAAGGGAATCTGGAACATGTGCGCACAGTTGCAACTTAAGGACCATTTAGAACAGAGATGATTGTGCGACTGTGGAACTCTGCCTCAAAAGGTTGTGGAGGCAGGGTCAATGAATATCTTTAAGGTGGAGATAGATAGATTCCCTTCCTAACAAGAAATTAAGGTTAGAGGGGAGAGATGGGAATGTGGAATTCAGAATGCCAAGAGATAACCCATGATCTTATTCATCGGTGAATCAGATTTGAAGGGCTGAATGGCATACTTCAGTTCTAATTTGTATGTTCATACAATCTTACAGCACAAGAACAGGCCATTCTACCCATTTTACCTGTGCTGGCTCTTTTAAAGAGCTGTCCAATTTAGTCCCACGTTCTAAATCATACAAATTTATTAACTTCAAGTACATGTCCAGTCGTCTATCAAAGTTCTCCTATAGAATCTGTTTGTATTGAAATGCAATCACTTACACATGTCCTTTTTGATCTGCTGTAGTCATGTGGCCTCTACCATGAGGCACACGTATTCTACAGGGCCCTCAATGAAGACACTGTGCAGATAAGAGCTGTCTGGTGAGCCTGGACAGAATCCAATACCACCAGTGCATTCCAGATCTTGGTAGTTCTCAGTTTTGAAAAGGTTCTCATTTCCCCTTTACCTCTGATGCCAATTATTTTAACGACATCATCAGTGTTTATTAGCCAGTTTGTCAGAAGAAATAGTTTCTCTCAACTTGCTCTGTCAAAACCCCTCACAATTTTGAAAATTTCTCAATAAATTTCCCTCTGACCATCTCAGCTTGAAAGGGACCAATCCCATTTTCTCGAATCTCTCCATGTAACTGAAATCCCACATCCCTCGTGTGGTCCTGGTGAATGTTTGTACATCTCCAAAGTCTTGAAAACTTTGGGCGTACAAGGAAAATGTCTGAACTATGGAATCACTCATTAACAGCAAAAAAAGCATTCAATTTCATGTATCAGCTTTATTGGATAGTTCAAAATGCTAGGGCAGTTAAGAACAATGTCTCCAATTGTGGCTCACTTCATAACAGACAAGGGTTAAACTCTTAAGATGAACTATCGTGGGATCATACTGTACAGATGAGGCCCTTCAGCCCATCAAGTATGTACGACTACATGTATTACTACTTATATTAGTGCCACTTTCCCACACTAGGCCTATAGCTTTGAATGTTAGACACTTCAAGTGTTTGTGCAAGTACTTTTTAAAGGTTCTGAGGCTTTCCATCTCAACTACTCCCCCAGACAGTGCATTCCAGACCTCTACCACCTTCTGGGTTTTCCTCAAATACCCTCTTAAACCTCCTGGCTTTCACTTTAAAATTATGCTACTTTATGGTTCTTGATTGTGCTCCTTTGTTATTGACATTTCAAATAAGAGAACAGCTGCTTTCTATTCATCCTCATAATCTTCTACAACTGAATCAGATCTCCCCCCTCAACTTTCTTTGCTCTGAAGAAAACAACCTGAGCTTGTCCAGCCTCTCTTCAAAGCTGAAATCCTCAATCCCAGACAACATCTTGGTCAACATCTCCTTTTCACCCCTGTCCAATGTAATCACATCCTTCCTATAGTGTGGTGACCAAAACATAGAACATTACAGCGCAGTACAGGCCCTTCAGCCCTCGATGTTGCGCCGACCTGTGAAACCAATCTGAAGCCCATCTAACCTACACTATTCTATTATCATCCATATGTTTATCCAATGACCATTTAAATGCCCTTAAAGTTGGTGAGTCAACTATTTTTGCAGGCAAGGCATTCCACGCCCTTACTACTCTCTGAGTAAAGAACCTACCTCTGACATCTGTCCTATATCTATCACCCCTCAATTTAAAGCTATGTCCCCTCGTGCTAGCCATCACCATCCGAGGAAAAAGGCTCCCACTGTCCACCCTATCTAATCCTCTGATCATCTTGTATGTCTCTATCAAGTCACCTCTTAACCTTCTTCTCTCTAACGAAAACAGCCTCAAGACCCTCAGCCTTTCCTCATAAGACCTTCCCTCCATACCAGGCAACATCCTGGTAAATCTCCTCTCCACCCTTTCCAATGCTTCCACATCCTTCCTATAATACAGTGACCAGAACTGTATGCAATACTCCAAGTGCGGCCGCACCACAGTTTTGTACAGCTGCAACATGACCTCATGGCTCCGAAATTCAATCCCTCTACCAATAAAACCTAACATACTGTACGCCTTCTTAACAACGCTATCAACCTGGGTGGCAACTTTCAGTGATCTATGCACATGGACACCGAGATCTTTCTGCTCATCCACACTACCAAGAATCTTACCATTAGCCCAGTACTCTGTATTCCTGTTACTCCTTCCAAAGTGAATCACCTCACACTTTTCCGCATTAAACTCCATTTGCCACCTCTCAGCCCAACTCTGCAGCTTATCTATGTCCCTCTGTAACCTGCAACATCCTTCCGCACTATCCACAACTCCACCGACTTTGGTGTCATCCGCAAATTTACTAACCCATCCTTCTACGCCCTCATCCAGGTCATTTATAAAAATGACAAACAGCAGTGGCCCCAAAACAGATCCTTGAGGTACACCACTAGTAACTGAACTCCAGGATGAACATTTCCCATCAACCACCACCCTCTGTCTTCTTACAGCTAGCCAATTTCTGATCCAAACTGCTAAATCACCCTCAATCCCATGCCTCCGTATTTTCTGCAATAGCCTACCATGGGGAACCTTATCAAACGCTTTACTGAAATCCATATACACCACATCAACCGCTTTACCCTCATCCACCTGTTTGGTCACCTTCTGCACACAGTACTCCAGCTGTGGCCTAACCAAAGTTCTGTTTGGGTCCATGGTCTTATAATCTATGCCATGACTGGTAAAGGCAAATGCTCTATATGCTTTCCTAACAACCCTACTAACCTGGCATGCCATCTTGAGGGACAAGCACCTCAAGGTCCCTCTGTTCCTGAGATTCCTAACACCCTGCCATTCATTGAGTACTCCCTTGTCTGGTTCCTTCTTCCAAAATTCATTATTGTATATTTATCAGGTTTTATCATATTTAATTTCCATCTGCCATTGATCTGTTCACCTGACCAATCTGTTTATATCCTCCTGTAACCTAACACCTTCCTGCTCACTGTCACCCACCCAGCTCATTTTTTTGTGTAATCCACTTACTTATTATCTCTCCCAAATTCTCACCTACATCATTTATAAATATCATGCAAACACACTCTCCACTGCAGGTGTTGCTGGGATACATTTTGTCAGGCAGTCACCTTCTGAGACCTTTTTTTTATATTAAATAGAGTCATACAGAATGGAAACAGGCCCTTTGGCCCAACTTGTCCATGCTGACCAGGTTTCAAAGAATCATAGAATCCCTACAGTGTGGAAACAGGCCAGTCGGCCCAACAAGTCCATTCCACCCCTCCAAAGAGCATCCCACCCAGACCCATTCCCCTACCCCTGCATTTCCCATTCTAACCCACCTAACCTAAACATCCCTGAACACTACGGGAAATTTAGCATGGCCAATCCACCCAGCCTGCACATCTTTGGGCTGTGGGAGGAAACCGGAGCACCCGGAGGAAACCCACGCAGACACAGGGAGAATGTGCAAACTCTACACAGACAGTCGCCCGAGGGTGGGATCAAACCCGGGTCTCTGGCGCTGTGAGGCAGCAGTGCTATGTCACTTTATAAACAACATTTGTGTTACTTTTAGTTTTGCCTGTAAGTATTAGTTTTTCGGAAGAAAATATATAGTGATGATTTTAAACAGAACAGGATGTCTGTGGGCTTAGGGTGACCACAGTGTGACACTCATCACCTTCTCATTGACCCTGCATGGCCCCCTATTTAATGAACAAACTTTGTAATGTCCTTGTCTCAGGCAAACAAGGAGCTCATTGAAGTTCAAAAGTTGGGAATTGATAATGTTAATAATATTAGATTAAATCATGTGGTTCATGGCATACTGGTAATCTGTAAAGACCCTTGGCCTGATCCAAAAGGTTCATTCACACACAACATCATGGCTGAGGCCGCAAAAGAGGAAAGACAAGAATCATTATCTACACCAGTTGCTTGACATCATAAAACCAGAACAACTCCCTTCGTGGAGTACAAGGCATTAGAAGTGAAAGCAATAACAATGTCACTTTATAAACGACATTTATGTTACTTTAAGATTTGCCTGTAAGTATTAGCTTTTCAGAAGAAAATATATTGTGATGGTTTTACTAAAATTTCAGAAAGTTTCAAGATAAACATGGTCTCCTTAGTATTAATATTTATAATGGGAAAATGTCTATAAATTGGTTTCTGGCATGAATTATTAATTTACATAGATAATTAATTTTGAAAAATGTGTCACATTTAGTCATGAAAAAGCAATGAATTAGGTCTCATTAAATTCTGATGAGTTTTTGCCGTAGCAAGTGAAAATGGATGGGATAGGATCAGTAAAGGGTCTTTCTGATCTTTTCCCCCCTGCCTAAACAATCCACAGATGAAGAGGTTTGACAACCACTTAATTAGTTGAGAGGTGCAGGCTATGCAATGGAAGCCCAGCTACAAGCCTATGATATAGGAAGGATGTGAACTCACTGGGGAGATTGTAGAAAAGGTTTACAAGAATGGAACCAACATTGAGACATTTTAGTTATGAGGAAAGATTGGAGAAGTTGGGACTCTTTCCTTTGGAAAGAGGAAGTTTGCAAAATCACGAGGACTCTTTACAGACTGGATTGGAGAGAACCTGTCATTGAGAAAATTCTTTTTCACTCAGCAAGTAGTTCCGGTATGGAATGCATTTCCTGGAAGTGTAGTGGAGGTCGGTCCAATTGAGGCAATCAAGAGGGCACTGAACGATTAATTAAATAGACACAATGTGCAGGGTTACAGGAAGAAAAGAAGATTCATCCAAAGATGAGATAATAAGGTGTAGAGCTGGATGAACACAGCAGGCCAAGCAGCATCAGAGGAGCAGGAAGGCTGACGTTTCGGGCCTAGACCCTTCTTCAGAAATGGGGGAGGGGAAGGGGGATCTGAAATAAATAGGGAGAGAGGGGGAGGCAGATAGAAGATGGATAGAGGAGAAGATAGGTGGAGAGGAGACAGACAGGTCAAAGAGGCAGGGATGGAGCCAGTCAGCAGTTTAGGTGATTGGTCATGGGCAAAGCAGGGTTACAGGGATAAGGTAGGGGGGTGAGTCTGGGTCAGCTGCTCTTTTGATGGTCAGTTTGGACTCAGTGGGCTGAATGGCCTGCTTCCACACAGTAAGGATTTTATGATCCTATGAAATTAAAATATTCGGAGAGCTGGAGCAGACATGATAGGCCAAATGGCCATATTTTGCACTGTCACAATTATGTCATTCTGTAATATCTAATTTCTTGTCAGGCAAGAAGTGCAGGAGCCCCTTAAGCTCCCACACGGAAAGCTTGGACTTTATTTGCACGGAGATTTCTTCCACACTTCCCAACAACAAACTGCACTTTCTGATCTTTTGTAATGATCTCTTGGTGTAGCCTCCTGCCTCATATTCTGAGGAAATTCACCACTTAAACACTAGCTTGAAACAAATACATGCAAAGACTGAGCCTGTTAACACACTAACTGTGTCCCTTGAGACCTTATTTGCTTAATGCTTCGAGTATCATTCAAATATCCTTTACTATTCACAACAGAAAGAATCAGACTTTAAGGACTTACATGCGGCAGGTTGGATAGTGAACCAAATATCACATTGCTGAATCCATTGTCAATAGTTACTTCATGGTCAAAAGTAAAATAGTTTTTCAAATAGATGAGACATAATGGAACGTTGACTCTATAGAAGAATCATCAGAGACTGTTAGTTATTGCTTTAAGACACAAGCTGCTGGAAACAGCCTTTGTGCTGCTGGTTCCTGACTCTTGAGGCTTGCACAAAAGCTAACAGCCCAATGCTGAACATTTTGAGCTTTTAAACATTGGCTACTAAGAAGGTTTTTTTTTCCAATATTGGGCTTACCTAGTTCTGATCTGACTGGGCCCTGTTAATGTATTGTTCTGTTGCCAGTGAAATCCATCAATGATTTTATGGCAATTGGATATAGATGGAAGCAGAGATTTGAGCTGCTTCATTGTGCACAATGCATGCCCATCAGCCAAACATGTCACAGCAAGAAGCCAACTGCTGTATTTGGATATACGTTGGTGCATCTAGATTGGTCCCCATCAATTGTGCTCTGGTAAAGAAGCAGTGACTAGTATCAACTCTCTTTTTCACGAGGGGACAGAAGAGCTTGCAAAAATCTCTAATTTCCCTCCAATGAGATAAGACTACATTGGAAAAACAATCCTTCATCAGTGTTCAATGTCTAAGTTTTGCAATTAAAGGACTTCATTGCTCAGACCTTTGAGTATCGAAGTTGGGATGTCATGTTGAGGTTGTACAGGACGTTGGTGGGACCTCTTGTGGAGTACTTTGCGCAATTCAGGTTACCCTGCTACATGAAGGATATATTTAATTGGAGAGTGTTCAGAAAAGGTATACCAGGGTGTTGCCAGAAATGGAGGTTTTGAGTTATGAAAATAGACTGTACAGGCTGGGACATTTTTCATTGTAGCATAGGAAGTTGTGGGGTAATCTTACTGAGGTTTATAAAATCATGGGCGACAAACATAAGATGAATAGCAAGGGTATTTACCCTAGAGTGGGGGCGTTCAAAACTAGGGGACATATTTTTAAGGTGAGAGGAAGAAGTTTTAGAAAGGCTATGAGGAGCAATGTTTTTACACAGAGAGTGGTTCATTCGTGGAATGAACTGCCAGAGGAAGTGATGGATGCAAGTACAGTTCCAACAATTAAAAGACATTTGGATAAGTACATGAATAGGAAAGGTTTGGAAGGATATATGCTAAATGCAAAGCGGGACTAGTTTATTTTGGGAAACTTGGTCAGTTGGGGCTAGTTGGACCTAAGGGTCTGTTTCCAAGCTATATTAATCTGTGGCTCTATGACTGTGGAGTACAATCAAGCAAATCAGTAAACAATGGCGATGGGGTTACCGTGATGGGACCAATTTCATTTTTCCCTACACCCTAATTGGCCAGCTGCCAGATTGAAACCCTATTAAAGTGGGAGTTTTTATTTGAATTGGTCTGCCAGTTTTTCAAAATTTTTAGATCCATCCTCTTTAAAATTGTTTGCAAATAGCAGCATGTAAACCACGCAGGATGCACCAGACAGTATTTTAACAATGTGAGCATATTAATTTATCCCCAAAACCACCCAGTTCATTTTGAATAGCATTACAATCAGTACAGGCACTGATTAGAACATATTCTACTCCTAAAACAAGTCTCCATAATCGAGGATCATCCTAAAAGTAACAAGGTTGAAAGAATTCTGATTAAGACGAAAGTCCTCATGTTTGAAAGTTGCCATATTTGTTAATTATTGGAACTCAAGGCTGTGAGTGCTTAAACTTAACACAGAGCTTTAAGGCACCATCAAGTTATCCAGAAGCAGGAGAATTCAAGGCAAATGAGTGATGGACACATTTGGAGAAGAGTTTGCTTGGACAAACTGTGCACACTGAATTTTCATATCGGCCTGTGAACATCAATAATGTATATACATTTAGTACCTACACAGTCAGGCATTCAAACAACTGTAAGCCCCTTCCCCTAACATTACCCTCCAGTGCAACCATCAGGGCTTACCTTTTAGAAAATACTACTTTTCTGTGAACATAAATAGCAGAAAAATCCATCTACTTTCCACTAGTTTGGTCTCAGAGGTGTAAATTTTACCCCAAAGGTGGTAACATTCAGAAGTTTTTGAGTACTTTGTTAAAATCAACCTAATAGGGACAGCACAGTACTTTTTTCCCCGAATTCGAATTGAACATTTGTAAATTTCTGCTATTCCACAAGAATTTCATTTCACCTCATTCTTCCTGAAACGATGAGGAATATCAAGCTTCCACTTAACAGGACAGCAATGACAACACCAGCCACCATCGCAACTGTCTCTCCATCATTCATGGTTCTTCCACCCTGTTGTTCACTGTTAGTGCTTTCCTGGAGTTCAGCGTTTGTAATTCCCAATATGTCACCTGCATTAAAACACATCAGGCAGTCAGAACGTTACAAAAACAAAGTTGCTGGAAAAGCTCAGCATGTCTGGCAGCATCTGTGAAGGAGAAAACAGTTAATGTTTCAGGTCCGGTGACCCTTCCTCAGAACACTCAGAACGTTATTTCGTTTTCAAACTGGATTGTTCCTTTTTGACAATAAGCTTCAGCATTTCGGGAGCGTGGTGTGAAATGTAATTCACTGCAATATATTTTGAAAGGTTACAATCTTTGTTTTTCCACAACAATGATTGAAGGACAAAAACAGTTCTTAAATTTGTGGAGTATTCAGGTTCATTAAAATAAAGTCAGGTGATGAGATGAAGCTGGTAATTGAGAGTGGGGATCATAAAGTCTGATTAATTTGGGCCTGTTTGTAACAATGGCACAAACTTTGAGCTGCCTGTTAATTTGAATGAAAACAATGTGCAGTACAAAAATAAGTACACAGCACAATGGCTTCCCAGCTCAGCAGGACACTGAGTTTATGTGTGCCCAGCACTGGTTACAGGGATGTGGCAGAGTGAGTGCTGCTGGTATGAAGGAGAATAGAGGGATAACAGGGAGCAAAGTTGAGGGTTTGGTGGCATAAGAATGATGTGGAAAACTGGGCCAATGTTCCAGCAAAAGAAGGCAGGCCCTCTAGCCAGTCTACCTTGGCATCCATACTCTTTTGATATTGCCTCAGGAGTCAGGAAACCCAAAGATTTTGCCCTCTGAAAGAAGTGATTGGACAAAGTGTCAGATATAAGCAGACATGGCGCACCACAGTGGCTCAATGGTTAGCACTGCTGCCTGTCAGAGCCAGGGGCCCAGGTCCAATTCCACCCTCGGGCCTTGAATTCTCCTGCTTTTGGATAACTTGATAGGTTTCCTCCGGGTTCTCCAGTTTCCTCCCACAGTCCAAAGATGTGCGGGTTAGGTGGATTGGACATGGGAAATTACCCATAGTGTCCAGGGATGTGTAGGTTACGTGGATTGGCCATGCGGAATGCAGGGTAGAGGGAGTGGGTCTAGTTAGGATGCTATTCGGAGGGTTGGTGTGGACTTGATGGGCCAAATGGCCTGCTTCCATACTGTAGGGACTCTATGATTCTATGATTCATGTGATGAGCTCAGGTTTCCAAAGCTGGGGTATATACTGACTCACATTTCCTAATTTAAGCTAAAAAGTCCAGCTTCATATCTTTAGAAGCCAACCACTAACCTCATGCAATGCTGAATTCACTAATCCCTCCTTCAAATTGCTTACCAACACTTTAAAAAATTTATTGCCAAACTTTACCTGCGCATATTTTGACTGCAACAAGTCTCACATTCACCCCTTAAAGCTTACATACAGTGCCCAACTATGCACCTTGGAAGGCATAAGACCGAAACATTGCACTACAATCATTGACACTTCCCTCTCAACTTCATGACAGGCCAGTAGATAACCAGTGGTGGCAGCAGCTAACTAGCAAAGGTCAGGCATGCCCCTCCGTACCAATTCCAATGGGTTGGACTGTGCTGGCAATCATCTATTTAGCTGGCAATGTAGTGTAGCAAAACCACAGAGATCGAAGAATAAGTTCCTACTTGAAAAATCTTTTTATATCCCACTTCTCAGTTATCCAGTGATCTCTCTGATAATAAAACTGCAAATGGTGTAAAAACACAAATTTTGCTGTACCCCTCCCCAGCTCAGCCTTACCTTACCCTTGTGCCTTTATTCTTTCGAATACCCAAGAACTCCAACCTGGTCAGGAACAGGTGCAGGGAGCTTAATATCTCAGTAAAAGCCAAGACTGATGAAAAAGAACCACCTTTACTGTATCTGTCACTCTCAGACAGCAGCTCAGATACTGGCAGTGTACAAACTCGCTGTGCTATTACGGTCAAAAAGCACAGAAAAATCCAGCTGTAACTTGGCACAGATCTTCATGCAGAGCTCAGAGAGCATCCTGCCAGAGTGGAAATGGTGACCCACTATGAGAAGATCTGCAGACCATGATACAGTGTCTGGTAGTCACTGTCTCAGCTGCCATTACAGTGCAAGCAAAAACCACGCACAATCTGTGTGCAGCAGTGGACACAGATGCTAACTTCAGCTTGTTCCCCTGTAAACCTAACTTGGGTGCCATCTAAGTTCTGGTACCATCATGGCTGTGACTACCTATGTTCAAGGGGGGCTTATAGAATCTCACAACAGCCCAACAATCAGTTTTCCAGTAGCTAGCAAGAGTTTTGAAGAGCCATCTATTGAGCAGGATACTAGTGCAGGAATCTGCTATCCCGTCTCTCTCGCTCTCTCTCTCTCTCTCTCTCCGTGTCTGTTACCATTTAGCCCAAAATGCTGTTAGCCATGCCATCTAAAGCCTGGCTCTGAAGGCCCACTGTTGCTCAAAGCTACCTTTCAAAACTATTTTCCTAATCTCCCTAATGAAAGTGAGCAGCTTTCCATCACTCTCACTGCAGGGGTAACACTAGCATTCAAAAGGTAGACACCAAGAAAACACATGAGTGATTAGTTGAATTTTATATTGAATACTGTTGTGGTTAGTTGGCTCGCCGAGCTGGTTCGCTGTTGTTCTGCAGACATTTCATTACCCTGCTGGGTAACATCATCAGTGCAGCCTCCGATGAAGCGCTGTTGTGTTTTCCCGCCTGGTTTTTAAACTCTGGAGTCCGTTGAGCTGGATTACCTCACTTCTGGTTTTCCTTCGCAATGGAGTGTATATGGGGTCGAGTTCTGTGTGTTTGTTGATGGCTTTCTTCGTGGAGTACCAAGCTTCTAGGAACTCTCGTGCTTGTCTCCGCTTTGCTTGTTCCAGGACGAATTCGATTGGGACAACACCAAAATCCTGGGACAAGCAAAGCAGAGACAAGCACGGGAGTTCCTAAAAGCCTGGTACTCCACAAAGAAAGCCATCAACAAACACATTTTGGGATCGTGGTGTGAAATGTAATTCACTGCATCATATTTTGAGAGGTTACAATCTTTGTTTTTCCACAGCAATGATTGAAGGACAAAAAACAGTTCTTAAATTTGTGGAGTATTCAGGTTCATTAAAATAAAGTCAGGTGATTAGATGAAGCTGGTAATTAAGATTGGGAATCATAAAGTCTGATTAATTTGGGCCTGTTTGTAACAATGGCACAAACTTTGAGCTGCCTGTTAATTTGAATGAAAACAATGTGCAGTACAAAAATAAGTACACAGCACAATGGCTTCCCAGCTCAGCAGGACACTGAGTTTATGTGTGCCCAGCACTGGTTACAGGGATGTGGCAGCGTGAGTGCTGCTGGAATGAAGGAGAATAGAGGAATACATGGAGAGTAAAGTTGAAGGTTTGGTGGCATAAGAATGATGTGGAAAACTGGGCCAATGTTCCAGCAAAAGGAGGCTGACCCTCCAGAAAGTGCGCCCATGTAGCAATTTTGGCAGCAAATGTAGTCATAGTTGGTCATGACTAATGCCAGTGACCATCCCTGAACCTTCCTGTGAAGTGGGAGTACAAAACTTGTCTTGTGATAAAACTGCATACTGTGTAGTATACATTCCATATACACTCCACTACGAAGGAAAACCGGAAGTGAGATAATCCAGCTCAACAGACTCCAGCGTTTAAAAACCAGGCGTGAAAACACTACGGCGCTTCATCAGAGGCTGCACTGATGATGTTACCCAGCAGGGTATCGAAACGTCTGCGGAACAACAATGAACCAGCTCGGTGAGCCATCCAACCACAGCATCCACAACCCGAGCTACAAATCTACTCCAAAACCTTATGTTAAATACTAAATGGCCTGCTGGATAATGTTAGTCTTGAATGGTTGCTTTGTGGGGTCGTTTATTTTAACATTGTACACAAGAGGACAGCACGACAGTCTATAAGAGAGAGGTGGAGGTTTGACTCGTACAATGTGGATTTCAGGTTATTTTTAGTGGGACCATCATGCAATGAGACAATCAAAGACTGAGCTCCTGAGAACAGGGCGAGTTAGTTGTCTTCTCTTCCTCCTGCTCCCCCCGATCCCGCCCGCTCACTGTGTAAATGATGCATATCCAATCCTTGGTATGTTCACCTAACTGTGAAATAAAACAGTCCATTGATTTAAATCAAACCTTTACTCACTGATACGCAAGCTAAGTACTGTGGATACTGACAGAAGGTAATTTGATCCTAAACAGGATTGTTTTCCTCTGCAGATGCACTCAGATCTGCTGCATATTCCCAGCTTCTCTTGTTTTATTTTTCACATGACCATTTCCTTAGATGGCTATCAGAAAGAGTGAAGGATACAAATATCCAGTCCAGATCAACAGCGCAACACAGACACAACACAGAAACAGCACAGGTCAACTTCAGGATTTTCTCAAAGTATCCCAGAGCAGAATAATTTAATCATGTGGATATGTAGTTACCTTGGGAAGTGATAACCTCCATAACATCTTGTGCCAGTGCAGCTGCAAGCTTTCCTGTTGCTGACTCAGTCTCATTATCAATAAATACAATCTGAATATAAGGAGCAGCATCGGCCAGGACAGTTTTCTTTGAAGACTGCTTCTTGTAAACTTTTGTCACAGATGTGCGCACACCTTGGTATTTGTTCTAATAAACATGAAAACAAATTTTCAAGCTGCATTGAATAACAGACGTCTATGAAAATACACAGTATGCAGTTTTATCACAATACCAGTTTTGTTCTCCCACTTCACAAATAGGTTCAGGGATGGTCACTGGCATTAGTCATGACCAACAATGACTAAATTTGCTGCCAAAATTGCTACATGGGTACACTTTCTGCACAACCATTCCCTGCCGTTAAAATGTGATACTCTTGCATTGAAAAATAAACTTTATGATCTGGCTTTGATTACATCCACAGGGACAAGATATAAAATTATTAAATCGCTGATACAGCACTCAAAGTGCCTGGGCTTTTCAATAACACATGAGGAGGCAGCATGGAAACAGACAACAATAACAGTCAAACCATTTCCTTTACCATTTGCATTTCAATGACATCAACTTTATGCTCAAGTGTGTTGGCTGGAGACACACAGAAACTGACAGATACCTCTGCTCCTATGATGCTGCTTGGCCTGCTGTGTTCATCCAGCCCTGCACCTTGTTGTCTCGGATTCTCCAGCATCTGCAGTTCCTACTATCTCAGATACTTACCTCTGGTGCTTATAACTGAAGAAAGCACTCAGATAATAGTGTGTGGTGAAGGGTGCTTCAGGAATAGAAGAGTGAAAATCTCAGAGTATCAGGAGTCAAGCTTCACTGACTATCCATAAGCAAGTTGCAATCTTTAAAATTCAAGTGGAAGGTAACTGATCAAGTATGTAAGGACATGTCTTTTTACTTTTATGTCTTTAGATACTGTAGTCTACAATGAGAAAGAACAACTTTCTTTTTTAAGAAATAAATGAGTTTACCAAGATGGCTGCATAATTTCACAGCAAAGAATTTAATACCTGCTGTGAACTCTATTTCATATGGCAACATGATCCACAATGTGCAGGTGATCAGGAATCTGAAAGTTGTCTAACGGTGAAGCTGTTTGGTTCTTAGCCAACAGTTAGGAACTGGAAACAAGATACAGAAGCACTGCCACACAAAGAGAGAAAGAAGTGTATGTTGTTGTGCTCCCCAGCAGATTCTGCCTGTTCTCTGCAGTAAAAATACTCAGTTTAATCTTGAAGAAAACCAGTTACCCTTCCCGTAGCAGTTACAGTGAAATGTGACATTCGAGTTGATAAGTCGGAGACATTTTCCAAGTGAATTATTTGCTCTGTACTTCTTATAAATCAGCAGAAAACAACTGAACACTAAAGAAGTGTGTGTGTGTGTGCGTGTGTGAGTGAGAGAGAGAGAGAGTGTGTGAGTGAGAGTGTGTGTGTGAGAGTGTGTGTGTGAGAGTGTGTGTGTGAGAGTGTGTGTGTGAGAGTGTGTGTGTGAGAGTGTGTGTGTGAGAGTGTGTGTGTGAGAGTGTGTGTGTGAGAGTGTGTGTGTGAGAGTGTGTGTGTGAGAGTGTGTGTGTG
>NC_063339.1:35533050-35643224 GCF_021869965.1 Rhincodon typus | reverse complement strand
GTGTGTGTGTGTGTGAGACTGTATGTGTGAGAGTGTGTGTGTGTGTGAGACTGTCAGAGAGGGAGTGAGAGGGGGGTGAGTTTATAAACAGGTTAGAGTTTTAGTTAACAGTGTTATCTGTACATTGTCTATATTTGTTTACCTGTAGCTATAGTAAAACTTATAATTAATAAATCATTTGTTTGTTTCAGAAACCTGATTTGTGCTTTCTATGAATCTTAGTCTCAATGCACAGTAAATTGGAATGTTGTGCGTACCTTAAAAAAAATTTAATATTTGTTACAAGTCCAGCAATAGTGGAATTTGATTTATAATATGCTATCCCAGTGGGTCAGAGCAAGTTTCATAGAGCTTAATTCTGTAATAATAATAATAATAAATATTAATACATGAAATCTTGTTTTTACAACCCTTAAATAAATCCAAAAGAAAGACAGGAGAAAAAACAGAATTTAAAAATATTTGACTCCTGTTGCTGGGCTGGTTTTATTTCTTCTATGGAGAAGCAAAGTAATACCGTGAGAATTGAAAACAACATACCAAGCAAAGGAAGGATTCGAAGAGATGGGCCTGGTATAATTCGAGATCAAATTCTGGACCATATTCTAAATAAATAATGGCACCTGGAATTCAATGTGACAACAATAATTAGTTATTGATCCAGCCCTTTGAAAAATTAACAATACTTATATAACCTGTAATCAGTGATTTTCTAATGTTGTAAACCTCACCAACATTAGGTATATGTGATAAATTCGCCTATAGTTTGGTACTTTTGCATGTTGAGTAGTAATTCTAGACTTGCTTCTTACTGGCTGCTTATGATGTTTCAATCTGAAGTTTACTGGAATTAAATTTGTGTAGCACAAGTTAGATGTCAGGACTTCCTTTTGAATCCAGGGTGTAGGGAGCATATATCCATCCAAAGGTATCAGCTCTGGCTGTGGCTCAGATTCAGTTTGTATTGACGCTAAAATTATAACATTACTAGGAAAATAACAATTACCAGGAATTACTGATTTCCAGCATTGTAATGCAAGTACATCCTTGGAGATTTGTGACAATAGATGAATTTTGTGTACAGATATTGTGCTGAATAAGTTGTATGTCAGCCTTGGCTCTGTTGAACTCCGAGGTGAGCAGAGTACCGAAGTACTTGGTTCAAACTCCACTCCAGGATTTGAGCACATAATCGAGGCTGACAGCTCCATGCAATACTGAATGATTGCTGCATTTTTGAAGATGCTGTTGTTTAGATGAGTTATCAAACCCTTCCTGCCTTCTCAATTGTATAAAAGATGATTCAAAGATCTATTCAAAGGTCAGGATAGTTCCTGATATCTTCATCAACATTTCTCCCTCAACCAAAACCAGCGAACCAGATGATTGGTTATTTACTTCATTACTTTTTTGGGATCTGACAGGTGCAAATTGATGACTGCACTTTGCATCATTACAACTTCAAAAGTACTTTATTAACTTCATTTAGGAAATCTAGGGAATGTGGAAAAAGTTAATTTAATTTTGTTTATTATGGAGTACAGGACCATAATCGAGCTTTATCACAGGGCAAATAAAACTAAGTATTGTAGGTAACAAGGTGTAGAGCTGGATGAACACAGCAGGCCAAGCAGCATCAGAGGAGCAGGAAAGCTGACGTTTCAGGCCTAGACCCTTCTTCAGAAATCAGAAATCCAGCTCTAAACCTTGTTACCTCAGATTCTTCAGCATCTGCAGTTCCTACTATCTCTAAGTATTGTAGGTGCTGGGCACCTGAAATAAAAAAGTGCTGGAGAAACTTGACAGCACCTATGGAAAGAGAAACTGCTGAGTTTTTCCAGCACCTTGTTTTTATTTTACAACTGGACATATGGATTTGATGTTCCATTTGAATGTTTATTCATGCATTTGATAGGCATAGGCATTAGATCCTGGGAACACTTAGATGCTTAAACCCTTTTCTAAAGCAAACTCTTTTCCTGAGCGTGGATGCTAATCATTGAATTTGGGAGCTAGTAAGATTCAGATACGGTTGTACACAAGAATTAAGTAATCTAAAAAGGCAGAATAGTTTCTTTTAGATAAGTTAAAGAGGAATTTCCCAGATTTTCCCAAATTGGCCTGGATATTGTTTCATTTTTCATTTTTTTCCAGAAGATCAGCTAATTTACGTTTTGAGTGGTGGAAGGTGTGTATATATTGTAATACACAAGGCACCACTATAAAGTACACTGTATTTTATCTGTTTGCCATTGGGAACTTGGTATATACCAAAACCCTGCTGGATAGGGACTCTTGACTTTGTTGATTCATAATTCAAGAATTTGTAGTAACAAACAAACAAAGAAAACTTTGATTAAAATCTAAAGGAACTTCAGATGCTGTAAATCAGAAACAAAAACAGAAGTTGCTGGAACGCTTAGATGGTCTGGCAGCATCTGTGAAGAGAAATCAAAGTCAACATTTTGGGTCCAGTGACCCTTCCTCAGAACTCTGAATTTTACTAGTTCCCAAATTCAGAACCGAGGAAGGGTCACCAGACCTGAGACATTAACTTTGATGTCTCTTCACAAATACTGCCAGACCTGCTAAACTTTCCAGCAACTTCTGCTTTTGTTTAAAATTTTGATGAATTTAGGGTCCAATTCAATTGCTCACTAAGCAATTTGCCACTAAACTAACAATCCCACTTTGAGAGGCTGTAGGTGCCTGGTGTATGAAATAAAAAGTCATCATTTTAATTCAGTGTAGGATACTTTTCCTAAGTTTACGCTGTTACAATAATGGACAGAGGAGAGGGAGATTTACTTTACATTTAACTGACCTATACCTGATAGAGAAAAGGGTGATAGAAATGGAAATGTCCCATTGTCATAGTACTGATGTCCTTCACCATAACAAATAACTCACAAAATACACAAAAAAAGTGAAAAATTAATCAAATGGGATGTTAGCGATCCTTAAAATTGAAATGGATCAAAACTGAATTTTTAAAAATTAGCATTAGCAACACTCACCACATATGTCACAGCAATGTCCTAGAGGCTTCAAGGGATTTGTGCAAATAAGCTCTGAACATTGGCTTCCTGATTCTTTTTGCAAATTCGAGCAAATCCTTCTGTGGTTCTGCAAAGTAAAACATGAGTTATGGAAATGCAGCGTGTTTGATGATTCAATAGGCTGCAGATATTTTATATTCCCACTGGAACATTGGGAAATGCTCTGTTCTTCTACAGCTGCCTTCTTGTCCCATTCCTTCTTTCACCCCACCCCACCCCTACCTTGGTACACCTTTCAGGTTTGCAACATCTTTTGCCTCCATTTGAAACTCATTGTGGGAAATTTGATTATCCACGTTATCCTAGTGAGTTATTCCTCTACGCTTTATATATTACCCAACTTTCTCTATTCTAGGTTAGCTAAATCTAACATCTTTATTCTTCTTGAAATGTTATTTCTTACTAGCAGTTGAGACAAATAGTGCTGCTGAAAGAACAGAGTAGTTAGTGTCTCATGTGTGAGGCCTTTGTTAAAACAGTGAACATTTAGCCCATTAGATTTAAATGTAGACTTTATTTTCATGTGTACTCAAGTACAAAAGTACAGGAGTACAGTGAAATGTTTTCAATGTTTCCACACACAGTGCCATCTTAGGTATAAGCACCTAGGTACAACAACTTAAGAACAAGGTAGAAAGAAATATGGAAATAAGTTATAAGTTAAACATTACAGTCACTCTTAGTATAGCATTAAAAAGGTTGAAAGTTAAGCATTACAGTACTTCTTAGTGTTAAGTTGAAAAATAAAGAAATAAAGCTAAAAGTTCAGCCATTGCAGTCTTTCTTAAGTGCTTAGCCATGTCATTGTCTCTCTAAGCAGATACTGTCTACCTTCTGCATATTTCCAGCATTTTCTATTTTTCTTTGTTTTCAGACTTCCACATTCACAGCTTTCTTGCTTTTTGTTTTGTGCTTTGTTCTACATATGAAATACTGATTGACATTTTAAATTGATATTACAATATTTGCAACTCCGTGGAAGAGACGGAATCTGCATTCTGTAAATACAGTGTGGAGCTGGAGGAACACAGCAGGCCCGGCAAAATCAGAGGAGGAGGAAAGCTGACGTTTCGGGTCGGGACCCTTCTTCAGAAAATTCTTACTAACTCTGCATTCTGTAAATATGGCTCAAACTTGTAATGAGAGGCGAATCAGGTCCACAAGTTAGACAGCCAAACATACTTATCACTTCACTAGTGGACCTTAATATAATGGCATATATATAGTGTCGCATGGATATCATGAGAAACAATGTATACCAAACTAACCACTTAGGTATCTTTCTATTACATCAGGTTCATTAAAACGTTAATCCTTTGGGTCCCAGCAGACAGGTTATGGATGAAGCCAGTTTGGTGTATTGATTGACAATTCAGGAAGCTATTAATTTTGAAGAATAAATGTGACAACTTTGCCAAGTTCTTCTCATACCAGAATACTGGAACATGGGTGGAGAAGTCACACAAAGACTTCAAATGATCCCATGACATTTATGATTCAGTATTATTATTATTATTAAGCATCTTTTGTTCCATCTGGAATCAGAAGTAATGTGAGCAATTTGGTAACAGGCTGAACTATGCGGATTGAAAATTATGCTGCTGCTCAACCTTTGTTTGTTAATAAATCTGTGTTTTAGTTTGTCGCTAAAGTCACATGGTCCAATGGAGTCTTCATTTGTCTGTTACTGGAATACAGCAAGAACGTAAAAGGCTCGTTATCAATTGCAGCAACCTATTATTGTAAGAGGCAATGTTACGTAATGTAGGAAAAGAAGACTTACATTTCCAAAATCATATCAATGATATCCTCAAGATATCCCAAAACACGGTGGAACCAATTACTGTTACAGTTCCATTATCATTGTTGTACGGGTAAATGAAGTAACCACTGCACACAGCAAAGCCTCATGAACAAATTAACAAACTTACTTTTGATGGGGTGGCAAGGGATGTTCGTCAAGAACTAGGGAATATCCTACTCTTTTTCAAACAGGGCTTCGACATCTTGCACAACCATCCTAATAGGCACAATGGATGTCAGATTAAAGTTTCGTAGGACACCTGCCCAATAGTGCAGCACTGACTTTGCACTGTGCTGGAGTATCAGCCTAGAATAATAGCTGAAGTATGGACTGGATCTTGACTCAGAGGCAAGATGGTGGAAAGTGACGCAAGCTGAACAACTGTAATGTCACATGCTGGTTCATAGGGAGCAACATTCCAGTAATGGGTGTGTGTGTGTTTGCAGTCAAAATGACATAAATATTTGACTGAAGATTAAGATGCAAATAAGCCAGCTGTATATTTTTTTTCTTTACCCTATTGCCAACATATTTAAGAGTTAAAAGCTTACAGATTAAAAAGAGCCAAGCCTGTTGTTTTCTCTTAATCCTAAGAAAACATGGTCTAAATAACAATTTCTTCATGGAAGTCTGGAAAATGCATGCATCACAAATCTATGAGTAGCACAGTCATTTGGTTTGAGCTAGATGCTTACACCAAAGTTACCACAATCACAGCCAGATTTATCCTCACACTTGACATTTCTCACAGTGATCGAGCCATTTCCTTGGAACTGTAATTTTCCAGTATTTGACCACATGTACTCAGCAAACTCTTCATTGCTTGCAAATGTCTACGATGAAAAGTGAAATATTCAATGACATCATTGAAATGAGCGAAGGACAATATTTAAGCACATAACGTATTACCATCATCTAGGAATTCACATAGACCAGTTTTCAGAAACTCCAGCGAGTGTGAGGAGGACAGCAAGTGCAGGCCAGTTATGGCAGGAAGGAATATCGTAGAAAACAAATTTACTTTTTCAGTGGCGGCCATGGGTTAAGTGCACCTCAAAGACTTGTTGTCAACTCCACTCAAGGCAGTTCTGTCTTACAGGACCATGACAAAACAGACCTTTTTGGGTGGATGCACCAGACCTTTTGAAAAGTGGCCTGACCCTATTTGTCATTTTCCTCAAAAGAATTTTCTCCAAACCACAAAACTTTATTTCACTTTGGAAAATGTGGCTGGTATGGATCAAAAGACATGATCGAAACTCAGCATTTGAAGAAACGGAGGACTCACCGTATTCATTAAAGAAATGGTTTTCACATTGATATTTTGTATATCGCTGTCCAAGTCAACACGAAAAGATGTTTCAGGTCGAAAAATGACATCGTCATATTGGCAGGGAACACGTTCCTCATCCAAGATGAACAGGTACTTCTCATTTTCCAGGTCACTCATTGATAAAGCTGTATACCAATATTTGGGATCATACCATTTATACTGGCTAGGGTCTTTGAAAGTGATATCCTCGCCTGCATTGAAGAAAAGGGCCACATCATCTTAGCACATCAGAGTTAATGTCTCAAAATTAATTGTTCCGTTGAATTTTCCCAACTTAGGAACTCAACATGAATGTTAAACATTCAGAGCTATGGAATGGATGCATTTCATTAAATAAAGTCCTAGGCAATCATTTCAGTCTGTCCTAACTGGAATTTCTGAAGTAAAATCAGTGTTGGATGGCCTATCTCATGCTTAATAGCTTATTTGAGAGACAATTTATGTGCACAGCGGTGAGTTCCATAACATCTGTGCCAATAGACCCAACAGTTAGGTGAGACTTGTTTGAGAATGCATTTAGCTTGAGACCCATATCAAAAGAAGGATTTGTGACAGGTTTTAATCATTCTTGAAGATAAATTTGAAGATAGTGTTAAGACTGAAGCCTACCGGAGAAAGGAACAACCCAAAAGAAGGAAGGAAGGAAGAAGTGGCACATTTTGAAGCTTGGAGAAGAAAACTCAAGTTGCAAATTTGATTTCAACCCTGTGGAAATCCAAAAAGGATAAACAGCATGTAGGATGGTGTATTTGTTTCATGTGAAAATAAGATAAATGTTTTACCTTTCTTTCTCCTTTTTCAGTGTGGAAAGACCCACCGTGTATTTTTATTCTGTTTTTATTTAAAATAGGTTAGTCACTGGATTAATTTACTAAAAATATGCAAAAAAAAGGTGTCTGCGGAGGATTACAAGAACAAAGATTTATTTTCCCCTTTCAAAGGACGTGGAGATCAAGGTCTATTGATTGAACTGGTTGCCCTGTAAAAAGAATAAAGGTTACGCGCACTAAGAGCACCTAATGAATAAAAAACTAATAAATGTTGTGTGCAAACTACGGGTAGAAACTGCCAGCGTTTACATCTCAAGTGAAAGAGGTCATTGAAATGCAAAAGGATTGAAAAGAAAAAGGAATATTGATCCAAAATTGTCAGAAAGTGGTGATCCAGAGCTAGGAACATTAAAGGAATCCATGGGTCAACCACTGAAGTCAGGAGCGATAAAACCATCAAAGGCAAAATCATGTTTTCCAGAAATCTGTAGCATAAGGATAGATATTGGTTATCTTGAGCTTGTGATATGTGTAGGAGTTTGACAGCTTTACCTTAAAAGTACACTTGGTCTGGCATTTTATTTTCTTACTGCTGATAGCAAAATGGTTGATAGTGTACAGTAATTAGCTGTGCATTTGCGATGCTTTAAAATTAAAATACATTAAAGATATAAATGACACTAGGGCATGGAAGTGTTTCTGTATTGGGAGCAAGGTTTAAAGGGCTTTAGGTAGTTTGCTTTCTTTAAAACAAAACACGGGAGTCATACGACAGTATACCTCTTTCACATCCTGATACACTCTGACCATCACTGGCAGCAAATCCAGCTCCATGAGTGAGGATGAACTCTCCATCAAGAGGCAAGTACTAAATAGATCAAGTTTAAAAAGAAAGGTAAATTCTTTTCCAACTAAATAGATGACAGTTGAAACTGATCAGCTTTTCTATATACAGTATAATATTGCAGGACTAGATCAATTCGCTGTTATAGAGCATGGTCTGAGGTAATATTTCAACATATTACATTAAGTGAAGTACATTATTTTCCCTTGCAGTTTTCTATGATGACTATTAAGGTGAGATTTCCAGGCCTTTTAGAAAAATGTGAACACTTACTTCACTGTTCATCAGCATCAGCAGAGATTTACTACAGAGTAAAGGATCCTCAGTTAATCCCAGCTTTGGAAATACATTACTGTTGCTCTGACATAACAATTTCAATTCCACACAAGTCAGCTCAAGGTCTCTCAGTAACACTATGCAGCTTCGTGTTAAACTGTCCATAATGTGCACTAGTTATGTCAGACTATTAGAGATAGATTTTCTTCTTTCTATTCACTGTAAAAATCTTACCTGAAAAGGATTTGACAAACTCAACTCAATTCCTCAGAGTTTGTAAGACCAGATGCTGGAGTCAGAGATAACACAGTGTGGAGCTGGAGGAACACAGCAGGTCAGGCAGCATCAGAGGTGCAGGAAAGTCAATGTTTCGGTTCGGGACTCTTCTACAGAACAGTTCTGAAGAAGGTCCTGGCCCGAAACGTCAGCTTTCCTGCTCCGCTGATGCTGCCTGGCCTGCTGTGTTCCTCCGGCTCCACACTGTGTTATCTATCAACTCAATTCCTAATGGGTGTGGACGCATGACACTGCTCACAATTCTACACAACTGGCTCTCTCTGAAGCAACATTAATTTGCATTTATGAAGTATCTTTAAGGCACTAAAATAACCCATGATACTTCATAGAAGCAATAATCAGACAAAAATTTGTCGTGGCTAAAGAAAGAGATAATGGCAGAGGTGACTAAAACTTGGTCAAATAGGTGTACTTTTTTAAAGGACTGTGTTCAAAGGGGAGAGAGAGGTAAAGTAACAGAGTGGTTTTGGGAGGGAATTCTAGAGTATCGAGTCTAGATGTTTAAAGGCAGGTTTACCATTGGTGGAGTGAATGGAGTGGGAGTAGGTAATGTCACACAAGGTCAGAGTTTGAAGAATGTAGAATTTCAGTGAAGAATGTAGAATTCCAGAAAGAGTAGTAGTGTTGGATGAGGTACAGTTATAAGAAGGGGAGGGGCAACAAGTATATTTACACCCATGAAGAACAATTTAATTTTCAGTATTAGGGGATAGAAGCCAAATAGGTAAGCAAGAACAGTGATGATGAGTGAGTGGGACCAAGGATAGAATGCAAGCAACAGGTTCAGTTCAGCTGAAAGCTGAAGACTTGAGGGATGGCAAGAAAGCATTGGAAGATTTCAATTTGGAGATGAAGGCCTGGGTCAGGGTTTTAGAGGAGATGGACTGAGACAAATGAAATTAAGGCTCATGTTATAATGCTGAAAGCTCATGATATTCATGATGGAGTAGAGTAGGAGATCGTAGTCAAATCAAAGACTAAAGTTGCCAAGTATCTGATTCAGCCCAAGGCAGTTACTGGGAAGAGGGTTGGAATTGGTGACGATAGATAGCATTTTGTGGTAGGATTGAAAACAATGTTGGATTTCCTGCTGCTCAATTAATGAGCTTGGAGCTCATCCGTGTCTAGGTGTTAAATAAGCAGTGTCAGCTATTAACAGTGGTACTACTGTCAAGAGAGTTAGAAAATCATAGATTCACATCTCATCCAGAGACTTCTGTCTATAAATTGGAATAGCACACTTTCTGTTTGAGTACAACCAGCTGGGGGGAACATTTGTGGTATTTGCACTATTTGCTTTGCTGTCACTTAGTAGTATCTAGAACTTCTGCTAGTATGTGGCACAGAGCAAAGGTTGTTTGAGGTTGTTCAAAGCAACCAATCCTCCTTAGTCTGCACTGTCTCAGATCTGTTTAATGATCAATGGCAAAGGATGGATCCCCGGTGAGTCTAAACAGAAGCGACACTTATTTTAGTTACCAAGATTGCATGAAAGCAAAAAGTACATCTTACGTTACTATCTGACATAGTTACAATGAACCAGTGTTCCCTCTATATTTCTGAAGAAGGGTCTAGGCCCAAAACGTCAGCTTTCCTGCTCCTCTGATGCTGCTTGGCCTGCTGTGTTCATCCAGCTCTACACCTTGTTATCTCTTCCCTATGTTCCCTATGCGTGGTTGCACACGTATGGAGCCTCTCTGAGGGTCCATGCATGACGCTTGCCATGCTGACATCAATGTGGCATTGACCACCCATCCCCGTTCCAGACTTTGAATCAGTGTACAGACTTTGAAGAGCCAACTCTGAGGGAATACTGTTAAGAGAATACACCTGCTCCCTATGAAGGCTAATGTAGAACAATTTGTCTCTAATTTGACTGCAAGTGAAATCATCAGATTGGGTGGAGCTAATGAAACTTGGACATTAACTTTTTCAGAACCATTGCCTTATACAACAGTATTATTTTGGTATATACTCCTAAGAATTATGAGCAGAATTTAACTCAGACTGCTGGAGTAGGAACTGTGGTGGAGGTTGGGTGTAGAGAGTCGAGCAGGAGGTCCCATTTTGGAAGTCCCATGTTGGCAATTCCGGACCAATTCACATTGGCACCACAGAGACAGTGAAACAACAATGTACGCATAATGCAGGAAGGCAAGTGAGATGGTTCAAAATCTCATCAAGTTGACAAGAGGTATATCCTGAAGACATAGCTACTCTCATTGGCGAAGATCCCTCCCTCCTACTTGTATCTGCCTCTATCACATTATCAGATGGTCCATTTGAAATCCTAACCTCTTGCCAAATAAAGATTTTCCTCGCAATATAGTTGCTTTTTAAAAAAAAAAATGTTCTTAAATTGCTGCCCTTCCACCAATGATAACAGTTTCTCTCTATCTGGAAACCACACGATTCTGAACAACACTTCCAAATCTTTCAATTTTTTTCTCTTCCTAAAGGAGAACATCTCCCGCTTCCCCAATTTATCCATACAACGGAAATCCTGAAACTATTCCCGTAAATATGTCCTGCACCCTCCCTAAAGCTCTTCTTAACGTGTGGTGCCCAGAATTAGACACAATCTTATCATTGTGGACGAACCAGTATTTCTTGAAGTTTCATTATAAATTCCTTGCTTTTGTACTTTATGTTTGTAATTACAAACATCAGGATGCTTCTTCACTCACTTTCCTAAGCCACGCTGTCACTCCCGACAACTTATGGCCGTATGAAATAGGAATAGGAGTGGATCATTCAGGCCCTTGAACTTGTTGCACCTTTCAATAAGATCGTTGCTGATCTGCTTATTTCTCAAATTCCCATTTACCCCCGAGATCCACAATTTGCTTAACAAGAATCAATCTGTCTCTGTCTCAAAAGTATTTAATGTCCTCACCTCCACCACCTTCTGAGGCAGACCGTTCCAAAGTTGCACAAGCCTCAAAAAAAAAATCTTGTCATCTCGGTCATGAAAGGGTGACCCCTAATTTTAAAATAGTGCACTCTAGTGACCACCTTGTCACAACCATTTAGGGTCTTATACACTTCAATCATGTCAACCCTTGTTCTTCTAAACTCCAGTGGCACAAGCCCAACCTGTCTAACCTTTCCAAAAAGGTGCCTTGTTCATTGCAGATATCAATTTAGTAAAGCTGCTTTGAACCACGTCCAATACATTGATTACCTTCTTTCAGGAAGGTTATCAAAACAGTATTCAAGATTCTACACTTCCAAGATAGCAATGGAGTAAGGCTCCTGAGCTGGAGCTCGTCTGCTCCGACTGCTTTTCTTTCTTCTTTTTAAAAAGATTTCCCCTCTACTTACACTCTGGAGAGATCTCAGTCATGGAGACAATGGCGGCTGAGGGACCAGAGCAAGAACTTTGTCACGGGTCACGAGGCAGTTGGCATGCCTGGGCAGAACTCTGGCGGTTGGCAGCATCTTGGAAGCTGCTGGGGCCCGGTCCAGCCCCAGAATGGGACTCTGGCAGCTATGACAAGGTAGCTGGTGAACCCAGCTGGTGACCGGTGGTGAGATGGCAGCATGGAGGCATAGGCTCGAGAGATCAAACCCAGGTTGAATAGGCTGGGGCTGTTTTCCCTAGAGCAGCGGAGGCTGAGGGGTGACCTTATAGAAGTTTATAAGATCATGAGGTGCATGGATAGGGTGAACAGCCTAGGTCTTTTCCCCAGGGTAGGGGAGTCTAAAATTAGAGGGCATACGTTTAAGGTGAGATGGGAAAGGTTTAAAAGGGTGGTGCATGTATGGAATGAGCTGGCAGAGGAAGTGGTAGAGGCTGGTACAATAATAACATTTAAAAGACATCTGGATGGGTATATAAATAGGAAGAGTTTAGAGGGATATGGGCCAATTGCTGGCAAATGGGACAAGATTAATTTAGGATATCTGGTCAGCATGGACAAGTTGGACCGAAGGGTCTGTTTCCATGCTGTTTAGCTCTATGACTCTATATCTGAGCATGCTCTGAAAACTGAGGGATTTGGCTCAAGGAAAATCAATAAGAAGCAATTCATATTAAGAAAGTAAATGAATTTTACTCCTGACTGAGTGTCATGCCTAGCCCAGGAGGTTCAATATTAGTCCTGAAAATGTTCTCTTTTCTCAATATCAGATCTCTTTCATTTTGAGAAACATAAAAAATCACATTGTTTCAAAGAAATCATTTGTCATTGAATAAATTTAAGATTATCTCCTGATTGACTGCTGGTCATTAATCCCCCATGCATATTAGCTCTGACTTCAACCTTGCTCGCATTCAGTTCCTGCCTACAGCTGTGATATTGAGTAATTTAATGAAAGCCATGTTGCAATGTAGACATTGGACTAAGCTTTGTCCTGTAATTCAAACAGAGCCATTGAAAAGAGGCATACTCATTTCAAATTTCATTTAAGAGGGTGTGGTTTGGTTCAGTTGAATTCAAATTCAACACACTCTCACGTAAATATAGCAGCCTGATAAATGCGTCATTCTCTCCTTTAGCTCAGCTGTGATTGAATCTTGGGCAATGTGCCAAAAGTTTTCTTCAAGTATTTCCATGCCATATTTCTAAAACCTCAGTAAAGGCTTCATCAAAACAGAATATGGGTGAAACTCGATCTATATTTGATGAAGTTGTCACATGCTTGGTTAAGGGAGGAACAGTAGATTGCATTGTGAAGCAGTAGGCACAAGTAAGAAATTTAGTGGTTTCAATGTATGAGATTCACTTTATATAAATTTTTATACACACGAGATACTGGACTTTATAAATTAAATATTAATCACATCTCCAGTAAATATTAAGAATCTCAAGTTTCATCATTGTGTCTTGAACAGTCTCAAATGTGTTAACAATGGATGTCAGTCCACAGCTTATTCAGAATTTGAAAGTTACGAGACAATGTTGCTGAGAGGGCCAAAGGGTAACTTATTTGTGAAAGTAAAATGTCTCAGACACAGTGCTTTTGAGGGTAGCATGAGAGAGGTTTCAGGTTATATCAGATCTAAAGAGTCTTTTATGTCACCTATCTTGAGCTGTCCTGCTTCAGCTCAAAAATACATTTTGTTGCTGTTGCTCTTGTCAGGCAGTTTGGGATGTTTTACCAAATTAAATGCACCATGCAAATGTTGTTGGCACCAGATGCAAAATATGAAAGTGTTCCATTCCCTGCTATAAATTTGATGTACGTTGCAAGAAATCGGGGAGGAAATGGCTTAGTTATTAGGAATTTTAATTAAAAACACTTTCAGCCTCGTTCCTCATGCCGAACATACTCTTGCAAAGGTACCAATTTGCTTTTGGGTATGGTTGACTGTGTAAGATCATTAGGCAGAATTCCCCTTCTCCAGAATGAGAACTTACTGAAAGAGTTGGCCTTGGAGAAGAACCTCAATCCCTGCTCACCACTTCTGTGATTAAATGCTGGGTGAGAAGGCCCATGGATGTCTTTCTCTACCCACTTGCAATTAAGGCTCTTAAGTGATCAATTAGGAGCCACTTAAGGACATTAACTTGCTTCCTTGCTGATCACTTGCCTCTCTGGCAGGGAAGAAAGGTGGTTAGTTTCTCAACAGACAAAGCATGATGACTTGCTAAGTTGGGCGTTCTCCAATTGCCTAGTCTGTGGGCAATCAGAAGTATGGCAGTTGTCTTTGAAAGCCACTTTGGGTTCTTTGCCTTTGACCCCACCCCCCTCATTTTTCTCTTCCTGCCACCTGGGCCCCAGGCAAGAAGGTTAACAAAAACCTCTTGCCATGTTACATCTGAAGTAGACTTTGACCAGTGAACATTAGGATTCAGAACATACTGTCACCTGATTGGCTAGCAGCTATAGTAACCCAGGGCACCAATGTTGAGACAACTGATAGGGCAAGAAATTTGCCTTTGTACTATCAACAAAGCTGATAGACAGAAGGTGCTGCAAATTATCTCACCAGGAGGGGGCAGCATGTTTAGTCACTACCTAACATACTTGCATGCACACACACCTCGCCAAAAAAAGGAAAACAATTCTTTTATGAATAATCAACACTGGGAATTTCATCAAAGATTTTCCCAATCGACTGCACTAACTTCAGTGAAAATTTGGTGGAAACATTGTTTTTGGTTTAAAAACGCACAACTTCAGAGAACTCGTTAACTATAAAAACTTCAAACTACACAAAACTTTAAAACTTACTTGTTTGCCAATCTAAACAGCGTTCTTGAATCTAACCTCTTCCTTTACAAAAGCCTCTTCCTTAAGAAAAACATAATGTTATTCTTACCATTTCCATCAGTTCCAGTGGCGATTGCATGAAAATGCTTAAACTCTGCAAGGTAACAAAAGGATTAAAAATTAAACTCATTGGTATGCTGTGAACAGAAAATAAATAGAAAGAAAACAGGACATCTCAATCATACCTTATCTTGATGAAATAAGACTCTGTCATTCTTACAAGGAATTCTCTCCTTGTCCCAGTTTGTAACATTGTTGAAGTTGGTGTCAGGAATCCATTGTCTGTACAAGGCACCTGAAAGCTCTTTAACAAAAGCATCATGAGATAATTAAAATAAACCTATTGAAACGAAGATGACTAGAGAAGTAGACAATCATGTTCACTCAGTAGATGGAGTCAAAACAGGGAGTTTAAAGCAGTTTACATTTTGTAAGGCTAGTGGAATTTTCAAACATCACATAGTTAAGATGAAAGAGAATATCTGGCTCACTTAGTTTGTCCCTGTACAGAAATGTACAGAAATGGTGATGGAAACAGAATCCATGTGCGATTTCAAAGCAAAGTAGTTTTTTTTATTATAAATTGCAAGGTGTGGGAGAATGGGCAGGTCAAGAACTAAATGGAAGGTTCTTTCAGACAGCAAATGAGCAAAAGTCCTTCAAATACTTTGTACAGCTCTATAATTCTTTATAGTTCATAAATTACAGAAGCCCCAGTACCCAGTACAGGGACACTTCACTCAGTTTATTTCTAATATGGTACGAATGTCTTCTCCTGTTTCAGATTGTTAGGTGTTAGGCTTTGCTGAATGGTAGAACTCTCATCTTGGAGTTAAACTGCGGGAAATAAATCCCAGCTTGTGCAATTATTCCTGGTAATTTAACCTTTGGAGTCCAGATATCATTCTAGTAAATCTATGCTGTCCTTGGAGGGAGGGTAGCTTATATTTTCCAAGGTGTCATGAACAGAACTGAGACTCCAAACGTAAAAGCTGCATTTGTTCAACCTTTTGGAGTACCTATCTACAATAATCTTAATGATTTGTGCACATGGGCTTTGAAGGCTCTTTGAATCTTCATGATTTCTAGCCAAACAGCATTTAGAAAGTATTCAGATCTATCTTTTCTAGATCCAAAATGGATGACCTCACGGAGCCACAGTTTGTCCATTCATTTAATGTATTAATATTGTGCGTTTGGAGTTTTCCATCAGTGCTGCTTACAGTATTGCTGATCTTTGTGTCATTGGCAAACATGGATGATACATGGCTCTGTATCTTGTTGTCTAAGTCACAAATAAAAATGATGAATATTTGAAGCCTGACACAAATCTCTGGGATACACCGTGAGACACATAAGGTTTACCAACATATACTCAGGATACAAGAACAAAGAAAAGTACAGCACTGGAGGGCCTTTTGGCCCTCAAAACCTGCCCTTCCACACTAAAACTATCTTCACTGACATGATCCGTATCCCTCTATTCCCTTCTATTCATGCATTCGTCCAGGTCTTTCTTGAATGATGCTGTTGTGTCTGCTTCCACCACCTGCCCTGGCAGAATGTTCCAGGCACTCTCACCTTTTGTGTGAAAAACTTGCTTTGCACATCTCTGTTAAACTTCCCCCTGCCACACAACTTGAACCTGTGTCCCCTAGTAATTGACCTCTCTACCCTGGGAAAAAGCCTCAAACTTTCCATTCTATCCATGCCATTCACAAACTTAGAAATTTCTATCAGGTCACCCCTCAACCTCCTGCGTTCCAGTGAAAACGAACCCAGTCTATCCATCCTGTCTTTGTAGCTAAAATCCCCCATACCAGACAACATCCTGGTACACCTTTCCTGTACCCTCTCCAACGCATCCACATCCTTCTGGTAGCGTGGTGACCAGAACTGCATGCAATAAAGGAAGTCAAACATTTTGGCTGGGTCATATCCGATCCATCTGAAATCAAATTGGCTGTCATTTAGAAGGTTATTTTTGTGCAACTTGGCTCAATTTTTAATAATCAATTCTATTATTTTATCAATTTCTGATATAAGGCCAATAGTTCATAGTTACCCAGATTCATTTTAGATTTATTCTTTTAAGTAGTCACATAAACCAAAAGTAGCTGCTGCTGGGTAAAATCATGCCCGTATTACTGGGAACGTGCTTTGATCTACCATTTGTTCCGGTTCATTCTGGAACCCAAAGGTTGCACAGATTGTAAAACAATAATAAACTCCTGTTGTTTATGTTTCCACCGCAATTAATCCACATATACCTGAACTGCCGATTCTCCCCAATATACCAGTGAATGTAATAATAGAACTATAGGTATTGTCATTACATTTGCATTGTTTCATTGTCCTATTGGAAAAGACACCAACCATCTTTTCTGCGGAAATCTCTATCTCGTACAGTTTGGCAACTCCACCTTTCCAGACATTTTACAATGACAAAACAACACTTTTTTATTTGCTTTCTTCTCATCCTAATGTTCAGTTTAGCTATTTCCTTCAGTCCCTCTCATACAAATACTAAAGTTTCTCTATTGGGCACAATACTTACGGAAAAGCAAGCCGAAGGAGATGAAGTATCCTGACTTCATGTTGCTTAATCCAGTAGGAACCATTTTCTCAGCTGTTATGCAATCTTTGTTTGTACTTTACCATAAACTTTGAACGATCTGTGTGAAAATGTCATGTGAAGTGAATTACAATGCAGTAGTTAAACTGTAATGAAGCGTAGTGCTTATAGTGGTAAAATAAAACAAAATGCTGGAAATATTCAGCACATCAAACAGCAAGAGGAACAGAGTTAACATTTCAGGTCTGTGATCTTCCGTCAGATCTTTCTGCAACTGTTCGACTACTGAACCAGGAAATCACAAACTTACATGACACTGCAGTTAAAAAAGCTTTAACATGGAGCATAACCTTGCCAGCATTCAGAGGTAGCAAGAACTGCAGATGCTGGAGCCAGAGCGAACACAGTGTGGAGCTGGATGAACACAGCAGGCCAGGCAGCATCAGAGGAGCAGGAAAGCTGAGGTTTTGGTTTTTACACCCTTCATCAGGACTTCCTTAACCATTTGATAGTTACCTAGACATTCTATAAGAAATGACAAATATCATTTTATCAGTTTTAAAGTGGTGTGCTATGATTTTTATCAAATATCCTTGCAGTTAATATGCTCTGCTATAATATTGTCACATATTGAAAGTAGAGCTGTAGTCAACACCATTATCCCCTGCAGACTGATCTCAAAACTCTGTGACCTTGGTCTCGGCTCCGCCCTCTGCAACTGGATCCTCAGCTTTCTGACCCACAGACTGCAATCAGTGAGGATAGGGAACTGCACCTCCTTCACAATAACACCCAACACTGGAGCCCCCCCAAGGATGCGTCCTCAGCCCCCTACTGTACTCCCTTTACACCCACAACTGTGTTGCCAAATTCTGAATGAACACCATCTACAAGTTCGCTGACAACACCTCCATAGTAGGACGGATATCTAACAATGATGAGCCAAAATACAGAAGGGAGATAGAGGGCTTAGTGATGTGGTGCAATGAGAACAATCTCTCACTCAATGTCAGCAAAACTAAAGAACTGATCATTGACTTCAGAAAGAAACGAGGAGAACAGAAACAATCAGGAAGGCACAACAATGCCTCTTCTTCCTCAGGCGGCTCAGGAAATTTAGCATGTCCATAAGGTCCCTCACCAACTTCTACAGATGCACCATTGATGGCATGCTGTCTGGGTGCATAATGGCCTGGTATGGCAACTGCTCTGCCCAGGACCATAAGAAACTACAAAAGGTGGTGTGCATAGCCCAGACCATCAAAGAAGTCAACCTTCCATCCATGGACTCCATTTACATGGCTCGCTGCCACGGAAAGGAGGCCAACATCATCAAAGACCCATCATACCAGGTAATGATGTCCTACAACCTCGTCTGTCAGGCAGAGAATACAGAAGTCTGAACACGCACCAGCAGGTTCGGGAACATCTTCTTCCCAGCTGTTATCAGACTGATGAATGGACTCTTTAGCCTCAAATGACAATCGATCTCGCCTAGTGCACGCCCTGTGCAATATAACCTGTGTGCCTCTGTCTAAGTCTTTTTGATCTGTACTTCTTGCTTACTATGTTCTGCCTGTACTGCTCGTAAACAAACCTTTTCACTGTACTTCAGTACGCATGACAATAATTCAACGTTTCCAATGATTGTTCAACAATTAGATCACAATTCATTTTCCATGTTTACTAATGAAAACCTCCCATTGAATACCCACAGTTCCACATCTGTTTCTACATTCAACATGCTGCACATAAGCATATTAAAATTCAACTTCCATTCCTCAACCATTTATTTTGACCACATCCCTTTGAATCTTCTTTTTGCTGGCTTCTGGAGCACAAAATGTATGGTTATCCTGCTATCATGAAATTTAATCATAATATGCAGTTTATCAAAAATATAAACAGAAATTCATTTTTTCCATGCTAGATGGATAATCTGCCAACTGAAGGGTTGAGGTAAGTGGTGGAAATTGGGTACTTCCAGTTTAACATGGAAGCTAATCCCATCCCTACAGTTATTCTCATATTGTTGGAGTTCCTCAGTACAAACTGGGGGATTATGTAGCACAGTTAGCTCGAGTGTGGTGCAGAATAAAGCCAATGGCAGGGTTCAATCCATGTAACAGCTATGGTAGTTCAAATGAACTCCTCACCTTAACAATATACTTGCAGAAAAGTTACACACATGGTGTCCATAAGCAACTGTCTCTCTCTAAAGTGGAGACCGATGCCTGTGTTCCTTTGTGGTATACGGCTCAATGTCAAATAATAACCAGAGCGCATGTATACCTAATCTATCCTATAAAAGTTACAGAGGTCAACACCAGTCTACAAATATTTGCTTTTTTAAAGTTGCATGTTATTACAATATTTAAGGTTCAATTACTATTTCTATAAACTCCATGGAGAAAATATTTCTGTAACATGCAGTGTTATATAGTGTCTGGGCCTTCACATGAGTTTGAATCAAATATATAGACTGAGTCAGGAACAGAACACTTTGGTTATTCACTGTTTTCAAGATCACTGCACAAAACTTCAATCTTCCAAAACTGCAAGTTGACCACATTTGAAAATTATAGCAGGGAATGACAATGGAATCGGTCAAAACATACAGGAAACATTCGGTCCAAGCTGGGAGGTGAGCAAGATTCTGGATGATGAAATTTGAAACAAATGCAAGATGGTGGATATTGGAAAAAAAAAACGTATTGACTGACTAAGGTCGAACTAACCCGGAGAGACAGAAAGAAACCTGACAGGAGTAGTGGGCTTGATGCCTATCAAATCACTCATTCATAAGCAACGACCAACAAACCAAATGAGTGCTGAACTGTGTTAGACCCGAGGTAGTCAACAAATATTTTCATTTGTATGAACAGTCTTTTAACTGAGACACAAAAAGAATAGCTTTTTAAAGAGAACAGAAATGAGACTGTTCCAGAGTGCCAGAGAATTGCGCAATGAAGAATGGCTAAAAATAAACACTCATGTTTTTGTTTAAAGCTAAAATGACTGATAGGTTGAGAAAGGTGCAGCATTAAGTTGATGATCCATCTCAAATTCCCCCCGATGTCCTGAGAATTACAGATATCAGTCTTCTACCAAATTGATTCACTCCATGCAATATCAAAAAATGACACTGAATACTGCAGAGGCCATGGATCCTGAAAACATTTGGGCAATAGCACTGAAAACTTGTTCTCCAGAACTAGCTACCACTAACCAAGTTGTTCCAATGCAGTTACCACAACAGGATCTGTCTAACAATGTGGAAAATTGCCCAGGCACATTCTAAGGGGCTATATTTTTCCTTTTTGGGCTAAAAGTTGGAATAGAAGTCAGACTGCTGTATAGCTGAGATAGCAGGAGAAATTTGTACCTTGTAAAAATCAAGTGGTGCACATTTTTAGCCACATAAAACAACTTTTCTTCTTGAAAATGTTGGATTGTTGCTTTGAGACACAGTGGTTAGGGAAAATTGCCAGACAACAGCCCTCAGACTGATTAAGCTCCATTTGGTACAAATCTGTAGGTGCAGAGCAACCAGAAATGGCAAACTAAAAAGATCTCTCTTACCCCTCCTTCTGGGGGTGAGAGTGAAAAGACCAAAAAAGAAATCAAGGAAGCTGAAAAGAAATGACTCTAATAAGGCAAAATCCAGGCCCAGTCAGTCAACTTTCAAAGTGAAGAATAACTATTGCTTTATAGACAAAGCATATCATCATTGCCAAAATTAGAAGGAACTGAGAGAGACAAGTTAATCCACTCATGATCTGAATTCTTGATTTTATTTTTGGATTTTAGATTTTTGTTTCATGCTTATAATTTTTCCACCCATATTATCTGTGTCAGACTGTTTATCTTTTGGCTATAATAATCGTGAATAATTGTGTGTACTCATGGGGCTCTTAAAAAGGTATAGTTCAAGCCGTATAGTATTCTGTTAGGAACCTTTTCTTTTCTCTGCCATCTGTTCAAGTTGTGTGTTACAAAATTAGAGATAGTTTCTGTTGATGACAAAACCCGGTGTAAATTGCTTTTGTCCGGATTAGCAAACATTCAGGCAAACCAGTGTTCTAATTGGGATTTTGTACATATCATAGATTCATGTAATGGATTTCAAGTAGGTTGGAGTATAAGAGTAGGGACATCTTGCTGCAACTGCACAAGGTGTTGGTGAGACCATATCTGGAGTACTGTGAGCAGTTTTGGCCCCTTGTTTAAGGAAATATTTCATTGGAGGCAGTTCAGGAAAGGCCCACTACGCTGGCCCTAGGTATGGAGGGATTGTCTCATCAGCAAAGGCTAAACAGGTTGGAATTCTACTCATTGGAATTTAGAAGAGTGAGAGATGATCTCATTGAAACATATAGGATTTCTAAGGGACTTAAGGTAAACACTCAGAGGACACTTTCCCTCATGGAAGAGTCTAGGACCAGATGGCTCAACCTCAGAATTAAGTGTTGCCAATTTACGATTAAGATGATGAGGAATTTCTTCTCTCAGAGGGTTGAGAGTCTTTGGAAGTCCTTGCACAGAGAGCTGTGGGTGCAGAGTTCTTCTGTATATTTAAGGCTGAGATAGGTAGATTCTTGATCAGTAGGGGAAATCAAGGATTATGGGGAAAAGGGCAGGAAAGTGGACGTGAGAACTGTCAGATCAGCTATGATTCTACTGGATGGCAGAGCAGGCTTCAAGGGCTGAATGACCTACTCCTGTTCCTATTTCTTATGGCGCTATGGTTGTAGAATAGTTTAGGCATGACTATAGGCACACTCTTCTGAGATAAGTCATAAGAATGTCTGTACACAAAATACAGGACAAATACAATTGGGTCAACGACTGCTATATCAACCTACTCTTGATCTTCAGCAAAGTGATGAAAAGGGTCATTGACAGTGCTAGCAAGCAACCTCTGCAAGGGAATATCCTTCTCAATGATAATGTTTGGATTCTATCAGCTCTGACCTCATTACAGTCTTTGTCCAATCATGGACAAAAGAGCTGAATTCCAGAAGTGGTGTGACATTGACTACCCTTGATACTAAGATAACATTTGACTGAGTGTGGCATTGAAGATCTCAAGCAAAACCAGAGTCAATGGGAACTGGGGGAAAACAGGGCTGGTTGGAGTTATACAAAGAGAGACAATTGTTGCTGTTGGAGGTCAATCAGCTCAGCAGAATATTTCTCTGCAGGAGTTTCTCAGGATAGCAGTTTTATAAACAATCTGTTCAAAGCGTTACGTAACATCTCAGGAGCAGGTGGGAAACGAACTCCTAGCTCAAGTCCTTCAGGTAGCGTCCTATGTTCAACCATCATCAGCTGCTTCATCAATGATCCTCCTTGCCTGATACTGTCAAAAAGTAGGATGTTCACTGATGACTGCACATTGTTCAGCACCAATTCGCAACTCCTTGGTTACTGAAAAAGTCTACATCCATATGCAGCAAGATCTGGACAATATCCAGGCTTAGATTGAGAAATGGTAGGTAAATTCTTGGCACACAAATGCCAGGTGTCACAATTGCTCCCAGACAAGGGTCCCGAATTTGTTATGTTCCTGGATGAAGGAGGAAAGAACTCACTCTCTTTTTCTAATCATACCACTTCCACAATCCCTTCATCCTGTATTGGTCATAACAAGGTTAACTTATTATAAAAGATTCCTTCCCTCATGCATTTCTTTCCCAATTCCAGTTAAATTTATGTTGTGGAAGGAGCCATTTTCACCAGGTTTTCCTCAGTGAGTTTCTCAGTTACTAAAAGACAAAAATAAAACCAACACACATACAGAAAGACTAGAAATGACAAACAAGTGAAAAGGTAACAGTTAAAAAAATGAATTCATGACAGGAATCAGTCTTTGATTTATCCATGGAATTAGACACTGAAACAGCGCAGCTGTTATGTTGAGCAATTCCAGTTGCATTAATTCAGGCAGTTGGGTAGTTGATTTGGAGATTTTGTGTTCTGCAGGTTGACTGAAACATATTATCTGGCTTCCTGTTTGACTGTGGCTTTTGCCTGGCAACTTGCTTTCAGCAGAGAGAGAAGAAGTGATATTTCCCACTATTTTTTAACCTTTTAGTGAAGGTGGTGGTGTAGTGGTACTGTCACTGGAATCGTAATTCCGAAGCCCAGGCTTCATTAATTCATTCTGGAAATAGGTGTTTGAATCTCACACATGGCAGAAGGTGAAATTTGAATTTAATAAAAAATCTGAAATTCAAAGCTAGCCCAATGACAACTATGTAATCTCTGACAACTGTTATGAAACCCATCTGGTTCACTCATGTCCTTTAGGACAGAACATAGAACATAGAACAGTACAGCACAGTACAGGTCCTTTGGCCCACGATGTTGTGCTGAACTTTTACCCTAATCCTATGGTCTATCTAACCTCCACCGCTACCTTATACTATCATCCATATGCCTATCTAATAGCCGCTTAAATGCCCCTAATGAGACCAACTCCACTACCCTCTCCGGCAATGCATTCCACGCCCCTACCACTCTCTGAGTAAAGAACCTACCTCTGACGTCTCCCCTATATCTACCTCCACTCACTTTAAAACTATGCCCCCTCATAATAGCTACCTCCACCCTCGGAAAAAGTCTCTGGCTGTCCACTCTATCTGTATCTCTGATCATTTTGTACACCTCTATCAAGTCACCTCTCATCCTTCGTCGTTCTAAAGAGAAAAGCCCTAGCGCTCTCAACCTTTCCTCGTAAGACCTTCCCTCCATTCCAGGCAACATCCTGGTAAATCTCCTCTGCACCTTTTCCAATGCTTCCACATCTTTCCTGTAATGAAATCTGCCTTCATTACCTGATCTGGCTTACATGTGATTTCTGACCCACATTGACGACCACATTACATAAGCAAACTTTAAAAACCACAGGGTATTTAGCACATATTCTTCAAGGGTAACCTTAACAACACGTACACTAGCCTAGTAGTATTAAAATACCAGACATGCACAATTAACACCAGACTAGTCTACCACAGCTTTTTAACCCTGTCTCGTTATTCCTGACAGGGTATGGACATGTTTTTTGGCAAGATTGCTTTCCTTTTACACTACATTACGCCCACAAAGGATATAACTCTCAGCATTTGGTTCCAGGTTTTGTATTGTATCTCTTCTTTTAAAAATATCTGTTTAAAATTCCTTTACATGGTCCCATGTGTGACATTCCAGGGTCTCTCTTGATACTGGGTGTAATCTACACAGGAATTTTTGAGAGAGCCATCTCTGTCTTATATATCATTTTTCAAAACAAAAATCCTCAAGTAATTTTTGGCTATGACTCATCGTCATAACTCTAGCAATCATCATCTCGAAGCATTGCGCTTGACATTGAACAGCATTACAATCAGTAATTAACAGTATTACTATCACGGAAACACCCACCGTGAACATCTTGGGGGTTACCATTGACCAGAAACAGAACTGGACTAGCCATGTAAACACGGAGGCAAGAGGAACAGGTCAGGGGCTAGGAATTCTTCAGCGAGTAACTTCTTCCCCAATGTCTCTCCACCATCTACAAGGCATAGGTCAGGGGTGAGATTGCCTGGGTAAGTGCAGCTCAAACAACACTCAAGATCCTCTGCATCATTCAAGATGCAGCACTGATTTGACTGACACCCTTTCTACCAATTTTAACTACATTCACCATCAATGGATAGTGGCAGCCATGTGTACCATCTGTAACTCACTAAGGCTCTTTTGACACCACCATCCAACTTTGCAACCTTTACTACATACCAAGGACAAGGGAAGCAGATACTTGGGAACACCACCACAAGCAAGTTTCCCTTCAGGTCAAACACCATCCTGACCTGAAACTATATCACTGTTCCTTCTTTGTCGCTGGATCTATTCCTACAACCTCCCTCCTAACACTGTAGGAACTTGTGCACCCCAAGTACTGTGGCAGGTCAACAAGGCAGCTCCCCACCACCTTCTCCAGGGTAATTACATATGGTCAGTAACAGCGGGCCTTGGGGGGAGTCGGGGAGACAATGACACCCAGATCCTGTAAATTAATAAAGTAAATTCGATATTGTTTCTCGTTTATTTCTTATAGTGAAAAGTTTTAAAACATTAAATCTTGTGCGATTCTTTACACCTGGGAAATTCAGATATCTTTTTAAATGTTAAGTCTCTACTGAAATTATAATATTATCCAGTTAGCCCATCCATTGCTCTCTCAGCAGTGCCTTGTCAATATTTTCCCTTTGAGTACAGTTACATTTGTGATATGGGTGAAAACTGGGCAGTAAAGTGTGTTTAAGATCTGGAATGAAGCACAGTTTCTGAAGTCATTAAAGAATGGAGGTAGAGATGTGTTGATTGGATCCTGCCACCAATCTATATTTTTGAAATTCCGGCTTTGTAATATAAAACAGAGAGTTCACATAAAAAAGCCTCCAAATAATTTACTTTACTGGTGCAGTTTGCCCAGCCCTTGAGTAATGTCAGCACTGGTGAAAAATGACCAAGAAAATATTGAGAGATTGAAAACATCTGAATCTTGACTTCAAGAAAAAGAATGCTCTGATTTCCCCTCCAGCATGTAGATCGCAATTGACTGGAGGATCAGGGAGTCTCTAACAATCAATCAATCAGTCTCACCATCCAGAAGCCATGCAGCTGAAGAAAAGTGCATGCTGTTAACATGCCTTACCAGCTTGTTGCATCAGGATGAACCATCAATAGAAGGTGAAGCAAGTTTTGGGATAGTAAAGCAAATCAATAAGAAACATGCTGATGTGTGAAGCTAGTGTATTACAGTATGAGAAACATAGAAGGCTATTTAGCCCATTACATCCATGTAGACTCTCTCAACAGCAGCTCAGCTAATCCTTCTCTGCCCATTCACTGTAGACCTGCAGTATGTTTTTCAGCTGCTATCCAATTAGGTCTATGCAACACGAGAAAAATGTATGGGGAATGTTGCCACCTCCCACATCCAATATCTAACCAACATAAGACAACCAAGGCCCCTGGAAACAAATCACAACCATAGATGTGACCTCCTGTGCCTACAGTAACCAGCAACATTTCAGATATTCCAGAAGCACAGAACAGGAAGCCAGCCTGCAGTGTGACCAGTAGCAGTCTGGTGTTACAGACTACAAGGTGAAGCAATTGTGATGGGTGACAAACCTGTAACATCGAAGAAGAAAACAAAAATATACAGCTTCCACATCAAAAGGGAAAATGAATTTCAGTTCACAATTGTAAAAGAGTGTTTTACCAGAGTATATTCATAAGTAAAAGGAGAATTTGGCACAATACCAAACAATGATGCATAATAAATCCAAGGATAATTTTCCTTTGAAGAGCATGTGTCTGACAATGAAAGAGATAAAGACCATTTTGAAACTTCAACACTCAAATATAAGGTTACAACAAAGCATCATTGAGGTTGCCATCTTCTGGCAAAACACGAGTAATCATTCACAGATGGTGAAGCAATTAAAAAAGTGATGACTGTGGCCAATCTCTCTGTATTCAAAAACTTTAAGAACAAAGAAGTAATAATAATGACAATCCAGAGCATATCTCTTGGAGCATCCATAGTAGCAAGACAAGTGGCACATTTGTCCAAACACGTTTTTCAGCAATGACCACAGGACCTGAAGGACTGGGAATGCTTCTCACTGCAGTTTGATGAATCCATTGATATGATCAACACAGCCCAATGATTGTTTTTGTGTGCACAATCTTCAGTGATGCAATAACTCAGGACGACCATCTCACCCTTTGGTACTTAAGAACAATGGGTGTGGATATCTACAACAGGTTCAGAAGATAAGTGCTTGAGATAAACGTTCCAATCAAGAAACTAGTTTCCATCATAACTGATGATGCATCAGTCGTGCCCGGTGTAAATGTAGGCTGTGCTGCATTTCACAGGAATGATCCTGATTTTCCATCTGTTGTCAATTACCACTGCATAATCCACCAGCAAGCATTAAAGTTATGGATTTTTGGCATGTAATAAAAGTTGCTAAGAATGTAAACTCAATAGTTTAAATCCTTACTCGATGAACTTGATGCTGCCTACTATAAACTAATCCTTCATGCAGTGTTGAGGCAGTTAAGTCAAGGGAAGATCCTGTAAAGTTTTAAATCTATTGCTTGAAATCATTACTTTTCTTAAAACAGGGAATAAAGTGTACAATAGGACATTGCGCGGTTATTCAACTTTTGGATGCCTTATAGACATAACATCAAAACTGAACAAGCTGAATGGTGAACTGCAGGGAAAGGACAGAGACTTAGAGCATAGGATCAGTGCTGTGAATGCATTCAAATTGAAACTGGGTTTGCAATCTTCCCAACTAAAAAAAAAGTGACAACACTGAGTCTGGAGAAAATATTGGAGAAAAAAGTCAAAGAGAAACGGTTCCACTTACAAACCATCTGTGCACACCTGAGGAAGTTAGCCGAGAAACTCAAGATGCGATTTCAAGAATTAGGTATGATGGAACAAATCATTACATTTGTTTCAAATCCATCCCTTCAAATAGACCTTGGTGAATTGGCTACCAAATTCCATCAGGTGTTCGATTTTCAAAGTTGTTATGCAAAATGATATGGAGCTGAAATTCAGATCAAGGATAATGATTTCTGGGGGCTCAAACAGAGAAAAATACACGGTTCTGTCATCCTGTGCTTTCAAAGTGAAAACTTACTTTGACTCCACATACATCTGCGAGACAGAATATGAAGATAATCAAGTCTAGATATTGCACCCAACTCAGAAATGCCCATTTGATGGACTGTATACAAGGCATACATAAACACAAGGCATTGGCAGAGAATGTATAGTCACAGGTGTCACACTGAGTCTTGGTGGTCTGAAGACAAAGTGAATAATTATATTTACTCCATTCCAGATTTATATAGAACTGAAAAAAAAACTATTTATTCCATATTTTCTTTGGGATAGATTCTGGGTCGCATTTAAATTCAAAAATTGATCTTGTGCTTAAACATAATCCATTGCCTCAAGCTATTAATGTCAAATTCTAAATTTCACCATCAAACAGCAACTACTTTATTCTCATGTATTTGTTTCTCATTATTAGCTAATTACACTTTATTTCTATTCAGCTTACAATTCTCCTGAGAAACTAGATGTAATAATTCCTAATTTGAAAGTCAGCATGGTTACCTGGCAGCTGTAGCTTGTCACTTGCTTCTGCGGCCTCTGATCTGAAGCCCCTTTAACAACATCCTGGAACAACCCATGGGCAGTGCCTTCCTCCATCCTTCATCTGCTGAAATCAACAAACAACCAGCCACTCCACATTATCATGGCTGATCTCGGTCCAGGTCAGAATCCACTTCAGACCTTCAGGACTTCACTTTGAAGGTCAAGAGCACCTTTAACTAACATTCTCCTGCCAGGTCACCTTGTGTACAAGGACACAGCCATCTCATACATCTATACAGGTTGAATCGTATGGCTTTATTGGCAATCAATCATTCACTTTGCACATATTGGAAACTGTCAGCCTCTAAGGGTTGCATAGTTTTTCAGCCACAGGGCAGGAATGGTGAGTGGTTGTGGAGGACGTGGTGAGTGAGAACCATTGAGTGGAGATGCTGCATGACATAGTGAAGTTGGTAGTCCATGAGCGTTAGTGAGGTTTGGGTGAGCCGGAGGTAGTAGGGAGAAGATGGTGGTACATACCAGCGGCCAGTGTGTCAGGTAGCTCCTGGCTTGCAATATCTGAAATAGATTATAGTTGAGTTTGCTGCCTGCCTGACTAATTGCGCAACAAGGAGGCCTAATTAATGAGGTAAGGAGTGGAAGATTGCATGAGGAAGGGTGTTGTGGGCCATGATGGTATATCCACCATAAAACTCTGAAAATAAGAGCTTATAAATAGGAAAATCTGGCCTTATATATCTATTGACCTCAAGAGTAGAATACTTATTCAGAGGGGTACCCTATGTCGAATTGGAGTCCAATGTGACACTTACACTTTTGCTGGTCTCTCTTGGGTCACTGCATAAAATTGGAACCAAATCTAATGAAAACACCAATAATGGCCAATGTGTCTTTCTGCCATCCTTGTCTTCATTACAGACTTTGGATTTCTACCATCTACAGGATGTGATATGTGCAAGGAGCATCTCCAACCATCACCCTTGAAGTTCAATAGCATTACCATTTCTGCATCTCCCACTAACAACATTCTGGGAGTCACCATTGACCAGAAACTCAAATGGAACCAGCTATGTAAATATTATGGCCAGAGAGCAGGTCAGAGGCTAGGATTCTTGCAGCAGGTAACACAACTTATGTCTCCTCATGACTGCTTGCCATCTACAAGGCACATGACAGAAATGTGATGGAAGACTCCCCACTAGCCTGGATGGATACAGCTCCAACAACACTCAACAAGTTCAACACCATCTAGGTCAAAGCAGCCTGTTTGATTGGCACCACACCCAACACTTTCAATATCCACTTCCTTCACTACTGACACTCATGGGGAGGCAATGGCCTAGTGGTATTATCACTGGACTGTTAATCCAGAGACACAGATAACATTCTGGAGACCCGGGTTCGAATTTGAATTCAATAAATATCTGGAATTAAGAACCTAACAATGACAGTGAATCCATTGTCGATTGTCATAAACGTGTGACTTCATACCCACTGCAATGTGGTTGACTCTTGACTGCCCTCTGGGCAATTAGGGATGGACAATAAATGCTGCCGAGCCAGTGACGCCCTCATCCCGTGAATGAATAAAGGAAAAAAAACACTCAGTGGTATCAGCATGTACCATCCTCAGGATGCACTACAGTAATTCACCAAGGCTCCTCTGACAACACCTTTCAAACTTGTTACCTCTTCCACCTCAAATGACAAGGACAGCAGGCTCATGGGTACATTAGCGCCTGCAAGCTCCTCCCAAGCTACACACCATCCTGACTTGGAAATATATTGCTGTTCCTTCACTGTCGCTTGGTCAACGTCCTTGAACTCCCTTCCAAACAACATCGTGTGCATCCATACAACATAAGGGCTGCAATAGATCAAGAGGGCAGCTCACTACTACCCTCTCCAGGGCAATTAGCAATGGACAATAAATGCTATCATAGCAAGTGATGCCCACATCCCATGAACAAATAAAAAAAATCCTGACAACAGAGTGTGGGGCTAAACCACATAGTTCACAATACAGGGGTTGTTGTTAGATCCTAGTTGAATGATCTGTGCCATCATCAAGATCTCTTTATTTCCATTTTCATAGTGTCAGTTATACCTTGGTTATCTCTAGACTTGACCATACAAATGCACTCTTATCTAATCTCCCATCTGTCACTCTTGGCTGCCTGCATCCTAATTCATATATCATCTCGCAGACATATATTGGTTCCTGCATAAATAATAGTACAACTTAAAATTTGCATCCTATTTTCAAATCCCTCTCCTGGGTTCACCTTTCCTACCTCTGGAATCCCACAAAGGTGAACTGCAGGGAAAGGACAGAGACTTAGCACATAGAATCAGTGCTGTGAATTCATTCAAATTGAAATCAGGTCTGTGATCTTCCCAACATCTCAAAGTATCTTACCTTCCCAAATTCTGGCCATTTGTGCATCCTTAGTTTTATTTGTCCCTTAACTTGCAGCCATGCCTTCAGCTGTTGAAGTGTTTAACTCTGGTAATCCCTTCCTAAACTCTCTACCTCTTTATCATCATTTGATGCGCTCTTTGACCAAGCTATTTGCTCATCTACCATAATATCTCATGCAGCTTAGTCTCAAGTTTAATTTGGAAGTACACTTATAAAGCACCTTGGGATGTTTTATTGTGCAAGAAGTATCAAAATGCAAGTAGCTTTCGTTGTACTGCTGCTTACAATATGTGAATAAGCTTGATCTGTGAAGGACTGGAGTCGAGATATCTCTGTACTTATTGAAATGGCATTTCTCCAGAAAGGATAAAATCTCTGTTCTCAAAGTTATTGTTTCACAACCACTTGATGACAAAGGAAGGTCGAAGAAATGAGGATTTCAAAGACAGAGAAAGAAGATCTTATAAAAAAATGTAACATCACGGTGCTGACTAGTCTGAACAAAAATAATAAAAAAGTCAGACAACAAATTTGTCATTAAATAATATAATTTTCAGTAAAATTAAAAATGATGTTAAATTAGTTATAAGGTAAACACTGCAATAACCTGAAAAATTTTAACAAAATAATTTATTCAAAACGATAAACCGATTTGAAATGCTTGTGGTTTGTAGATTCTCAGAATTGAACATACAATATCCAAGGGGTACATTGCAGTGACAGAAACGATATTCTCGATCATTACAACGCCTTCACAGTTTCATCAGCTCATTCTTTACAAGGGCCTTGTACACATGCCATTGTTTTGCCTGGATTTCAGCTTCAATTCCTAACTCCATACATTTTGTTAAATCTGAGTTAAATCTGAGCTCCCTACAAATCCAGCACAAAATCTAGTTTGTATGTCCTGAGAACAGTTTGTAAACATGGGTATGTGATTTTGCCAGCTGGATGAGGGAGGCGGATTTAACAGTGAGAACATGGAGGCATAGTTAATGGAGACTCATCCTGGAAACGAAAGTAAGTAAACACCAGAGTACAGGTGACAACCCTTTCACCATACACAATGAGTTACAACAGAGAGCTACTGAAAAAAAACCCCAAGAGCCCGTCCTGCATCAGGATCTGAACAGCACAGACTGATTTAGTGCAGTGTCGTAATCAAAACCTTATTTTACACCAATCATTAAGTTGTAACTCTGGTGGACTTGTAGTAAACAATACAGTAATTTGGTGGTAATCTGGGTCAAACAAATAACCAGTTTTGGATGCTTACATAAAGCAAAACTGAAAGGAACACGGCAACAAGTAACAGTAAGTCCCGTCATTACTTCTTGCATTGGAATGACTCCTGCAAACTTCATGGCCAAACCTTAGATCAAGAGGCATCTCAATATTGAAATTATTGATCTTCACTTTTGTAACAATAAAGTTTGACAAGTTACAATAGTTAATATTGCAAATTTCATAACAATGACAAATTCACTATGTATTATCACCTGGTTACAAAATAGGGAGAAAAACATTTGAATCACCATCTTGTTCTTGTTGAATATTTGCTGAGTTTTCACTGTAACACAGAGAATGGGACATATCCATTCTGAAGTGGGGTAGGGAGGGGGGAGTGGTGTCACTGGACACCAAAAAGTTAACTTTGCTTTCTCTCCACACCTGCTGAGCTTTCCCAGCAATTTCTGTTCTTGTTTCCGATTTCCAGCATCCACAGGTTTTTGTTTTGGGCCATATCCAATTGTTGCCAGCCATTTCCCATTGATGATCAATGTGTACTAAATCACTTACTGAGGACAGTAATTGATTTTTAAAAGAGATTTTCCCCGCACTTGAGGTAGTTCCACTTGTGTTATCAGTCCTCAATCAAATGACTCAGCTAATTCATCACAAAAGTCTTCATACCCAGATGCACTAACATTCATATTTGCCAGCAGGAAACACTGGATCAACGAGCTTTGAAGGTGCGACCAATTTTCTTATCATTTCACGTTGCAACACTGTTACCAACTGCTGTGCACTACTGATCAGATACTTCAGTACAAACCAGAGATTGACCAGGAACCCTTCCAGGTTGTAGGTTTAATGTCACGTGATGGAGTGCATTTACCCATCTAACCATCAGGGGAATTGACTATTTATATGAGAATTGTCTGAATGAGTGTGCCAGATGAAACTGAAGCAGGCCAAAGGTGAAGGAAGGAAATACATCTTTAGCTACACATTTTGAAACAATTAAACTCAAACTGAATGTACACTCCCTCCTCAAATGTAACTAGGACAATTGAGAATACAATGATGAATGACTGATTGACTGCCTTAATGGGCAGACCAAATATGACTCATTACTTCTGCTGAAATTTGCTGAAGCCAAATTACATGATAAGTTATATCACCATGTTTCACTGTAGCACCCTGTTAGTAATGCAGGAACTCTCAAATTGAGTACCTGATCAGATGGTTACTTCTAGGATTTATTTGTTCAGGACAAGTATAAAAAGGAACTACATGTACTGATACTCCAATAGCTGACATAAATATTTTTCTGCTTTTCATTCAATCAAAACCTTTTTTAAAATGAACTGCCCTTACATTGATTACTTTTAAGAAGGGCTACACAAAACAGGAGGAACCAGTTTGACTCTCTGTCAAGTTACAGGTCTCTTCTCAGTCACCCCTCCCACCAAACCACAGCAGCTCAAATAATTGGAACTGAAGAAATGACTGGGGAGTTTTCCAGACAATGACCTGGAGTCACACTGTTGCAATGCTGGAGATTCCCTTTGTCATAACTCATTTCTAAAACTAAATCTTATTAAACTTGAAGCTAAACAAAAGAAAAAAAAATGTAGATAATTATCTGGCCACACTGCTGCAGCAGAGAGTACCCAGACTGTAATGCTAACAAACAACATGCTATAGAGCCCTTCATGGTTCCAGCGGCAACTCTCGATTCGGCTGGACAGCCAATGCTGTCAGTCATCGCTTCAGTACACCGCTCCTGAAGTACCCCACAGAATGAACAATTACCACCAAACGCTGACATTGTAAAGTTATCGCTGTCATTCCAGTATAACCTCTTTTGGTGTGAGAGGCAAAGTTCTTGAGCTTCAGATGGTCAAGTGAAGCACTCAAGCTCGATACATCTGGGAGGAATGTCCTTCTGTTGAAAATCAACGTGTTGGACTCCACTGAGGTGGACCCCCTGTGTAACTGTAACTCTCCTCATGGCTGAGACATTCATGGGTCATGGATCTGGCAAATCTGAGGTATCAACAACTACTTTTATGAAGATAGTGTCATCTTTAATATATGTCCCACTTTCCAAGACAGTCTGTGCAACAAACAGCGGGCAGCCTGAAGCAATATTCATCTCTCCCACTGGCTTCTTAAAACTACTACTATTGGGATCTGGCTTAAAGGCATCGCCTAAATGGCTTTTTGCCGGCGCTTGGTCTAATAGCATCAACGTTACTTTCTGTTTAAAAGGCCACGGTAACAGTGCGTCATACTCTCCCCGCATAACGACAAAAAACAGTGATAAGTGAGTTCCTTTGCCCATGCCATCTCCGTTGAGGTAAACCCGAGCACACATTTTGTAGCCAAAATATCCAGTGTAAAACGGTTGGCTATACAAGGACAATGTCTTTCCACTAACGGCTTCCTGTTTTCGGCGAGCGTAATCTCGGATTTTCCAAATCAGTTTTCCATTGTAGCTTGCAGTTTCGAGAACTTGAAAGCGTAGGTCCATATCTGCTAAGCGCACATCATGTACACTGAGTAGGCTGCCATGTCTTTTTACTTGGTTATCCAATGCAGCTGCAAGGAGAAGATATTTTAAACTTAAAAAGCTTTTATTTGAACCAAGCAATTTTGAGCAGAATAATCTGATAACTTGTTTCCAACCATTAAGAGTTGTGAAACTTGAGAGGGTACAGAAAAGATTTCCAAGGATGTTGCCAGGGTTGGAGGGTTTGAGCTACAGGGAGAGGCTGAATAGCCTGGGGCTATTTTCCCTGGAGCGTTGGAAGCAGAGGGGTCACCTTATTGAGGTTTATAAAATCATGAGGGACATGGTTGGGGTGAATAGACAAGGTCTTTTTCCCCAGGGTGGGGAAGTCCAAAACTAGACGGCATAGGTTTAAGGCGAGAAGGGAAAGATTTAAAAAGGTCCTGAAAAGCAACTTTTTCACGCAGAGGATATGCATGTATGGAATGAGCTGCCAGAGGAAGTGGTCAAGGCAGGTACAATTACAATTTAAAAGCAATCTGGATGGGTACATGAATAGGAAGGGTTTAGAGGAATATGGGCCAAATGCTGGCAAATGGGACCAGATCAGTTTAGGATAACTGGTCAGCATGGACCAGTTGGACCAAAGGGTCTGCTTCCTTGCTGTATGACTTTATAACCACACACTCCAGATTGGGGAGCCAGCAGATCAATAAAAGCATTTTTATTTTTAGAAAAGTACTGCAACAAAACCACTGCTATGGCCAGATCCAGACACTAAATAAATCATTTTTACTGAACTTAATTAACTACTCTAAAGATTGCCACATTGTTAATGCACCCTAAGCCGTGAACTCAACATTACTTACGGAACCAGGTGGATTGCTCCTAAATTGCAACAAGCGACATTAGAAATGGGGTTATGACACTGTACTCACTCAGGTTTCCTGCTCCTGTGCCCATCCCACCAGCTCTGCCCGCTAGTTCCAGCTGTCTCAGTTGGATTTGGAGCTTGTCTACAGATTCTTCCAAAGTTTTCACCTCTCTCACAGACTCCTCCTGTTTCTGGTATGTCTGTTGTGATGCTTGATCAATATTCATCAATTTATCTGTCTGACTAGCTAACATTTTCTACAAAAAAAACAACAAAAACAGCAAATTAAAAGTTGTTTTTGACACAATGTGAAGGATTTGTTTTTTTAAATAAATCTTAACCTAGGATCGCAGCATTGAGAATTAGACCCAAACTCAATGTTAGAAAGCAAAATAACACATGCTGGTACATTTCTAATATGTGAAGTAAAATGGGAAGGTGAAACAAATGATATTACTTTATAAATAACAGAACGCCCTTTTTATAAAAAAGAACTTACTGGTGCAGGAGAGACAGGAAACACTTGGAGTTAAGGACAATCACAAAAAATATTTGGACAGCAACAGAGAATCATTTAGAATAGATAATTGAGAATGAGGAGTAAAACAGGCTTCCAAACAAGGCAGATCAGAGACAGTCAACAGGCAAGTGTAATATTGATTGACAGACATCAACTAGAGACTAGAAATAGATAAACACAAGGGTCAATTAATAGGAAGCTGTATAGAAATAGTGGAAGCATAAGGTAGCATATTGAAGGCTATTGCTACTTTCAGGAACTTGTGAGTGCAGGGATAGTCAGAAACATGGTTTAACCCAGAGGCTGTAAATTAAGGGCTATAGAACGGCACGGAAAAGGTTAAATAGTTTTTCAAAACCAGGGAGGTAAATGAAATTGCTCTTTTTGGATATAGAAAACTACAAACTCACCTACTCTGGTTAGTCAGTCTAACGTAAAATAACTTACACTTAACTCACTGAGTAGGCTGGTTAGCACAAGGAGGAAAATTTAATCCTTGACGAGGTAAGAGGAGTATGTGAGAACTGGCAGGTTATTCTGATGGGAATCTTCAATCTACCCAAATGAGGGAACTCCAAGCCAGAAGTGAGAAATTTATCAAGTTATAATGCTGAGCATGCAGAATGAATACATTCACAAAATTTATAAGTTCAGACTAAATACACTGGACCCTAAATGATCTAACTAATTATTTAAAAGTGGCAGGGAGAAAAAAGCAAAACAAACTACAGAGGAAGATCTATAAAAACCCAACATGAAGTTAAGAGAAGTGGCTCACTGGAACAAACATATGTAAATGTACAAACATTAAAATGTAGAAAGAACTAAGCCTGCAAAAAATAAAGTTTTTTTTATTCATTTGTGGGATGTGGGCGTCACTGGCTGGCCAACATTTCTTGCCCATCCCTAGTTGCCCTTGAGAAGGTGGTGGTGAGCTGCCTTCTTGAACCGCTGCAGTCGTCCTGCTGTGGGTTGACCCATAATGCTATTAGGGAGGGAATTCCAGGATTTTGACCCAGTGACAGCAAAGGAACAGCGATATATTTCCAAGTCAGGATGGTGAGTGCTTGGAGGGGAACTTGGAGGTGGTGGTGCTCCCATACATCCACTGCCCTTGTCCTTCTAGATGGAAGTGGTCATGGGTTTGGAAGGTGCTGTCTGAGGATCTTTAGTGAATTTCTGCAGTGCATCTTGTAGATAGTACATACTGCTGCTACTGAGCATCAGTGGTGGAGAGAGTGGATGCTTGTGGATGTAGTGCCAATCAAGCAGGCTGCTTTGTCCTGGATGGTGTTGAGCTTCTTGAGTGTTGTTGGGGCTGCATCCAGGCAAGTGGGGAGTATTCCATCTCACTCCAGACTTGTGCCTTGTCAATGGTGGACAGGCTTTGAGGAATCAGGAGGTGAGTTACTTGTCGCAGTATTCCTAACTTCTGGCCTGCTCTTATAGTCACTGTGGTGAGTCCAGTTGAGTTTCAGGTACAGAAGCTAGGATTAAATATAATAAAAGAACTCTAATAGGCTGACAAACTAATCACAAATTCCGTTGACTTTTATGTTTAGAAATCTGGCTAACCTTCTAGAGCAAATTATATCCTGGGCATGGCCATTAAGACATTCCCACTAACTAGGATCTGCAGATACCAAAGTATTCCTCATCCATGTCAATAGCTCTTACCTGCATGTATCCAAGCCGACTTTCATTCTTACTTGCGAGCTGTGCTAATTTACTTTGTTCCTTCTCCAAGTGGCTTATCTGAGCTGACATAACGTCAATCATTTTAGACTTTTCCTGCAACTTATTCTGAAGTTCTAAAATCTGCAATGAGACAAAAAAAAATGCTGTTACTAAACAGTCCCTTATAAACCAGCATGCAATACATGTCACTTCACAAGGGATTATGAATTCAAGTCCAGACTGAATTGACATTTTCATATTTGTCACAAGTTGCAGAAATTATTAAAATGATCATTTTTGCAAAATCCACAAGAAGATTTTATCTGCCTATCTTATCTGCCTATTGAGAGTTGGGTGACCTGAGCGTCAGGTTCTCTTATAGACACAATAATCACCTGATTTCAGACAAATTTGATGCCATCAAATTTTCAATTCTCTCTTGGAAAGAAAGCACCAGTAACTTGGTGATGAGGGGAGATTGAATTTTACTGCGGCTATTAATTTGCCTGAATTTTCATACCTCCCATTGTAATAATCTGACGTACATAGGTCAAATCGCTTTTATATTGGAGACACTGGAGCCACTCAATCGGTGCTTTAATAAAACAAATTAAACATTTAGGACATGAAATTACTCTCTAACTGATGTTCAGATGAGACATTAAATAAAACTGGAAAAATGATCTAAATATTTCCACAAAATATCTGAATCTAAGTTAAATTAGAAGTAGAAAGTTGTGGTATACACTTTACAATTTAATTTAGCCCAGTACAAAATTGAGTATGATCCAGTTAATGGCTAAACATATACGCAAAGTATTGCTGCAAAAAGGACAAATCAATTCCAGTGAACACCAGTGTTCTTTTGCATAGTGAAGAAATCTGAGTTTAGAGTGAAGAAAAAAAAGAAAGGGTGTGTCACTGCTTATTCAATAGTTCTTAGATGTCTAGACTTAGGAGTTTATAGCTGGAACAACACCCAAAAATATCTTAAATGATAATGTATAGCGTCCATTGGGTTTTGGCTAGCTGTAGTCAAAACAGATCAAAGATGACAAAATGGCACAAAAATAATTCTTCCTTGCCACAGTTTACAGTTTTCAAAACCGTGGTATTAACTTACTAACGGAATATCATTTGAGATATTGTGTCAAAAAGCTAATTGCTTCTAAATAAAGGAAAATGAAGGAAAATAAGTTGGATAAAAGCAACCGTAAAGCAAATGTAAATCAAAATATTGGAGCATCTTGTATTTGAGAGACGTTCATGAAGTAAAACAAAGAGCAACGTATGTTAAAACACACACCTAATGAGAGTCAATGACGGTGGAGGGAAGCCACCTCTGTTCTGAATGTTCTAAATATGACATAAGTATCAACAATGGCTTCCATAAACATTTTGATGGAGAACTGGAAGATTATGTATGTTTAGTAGAAAGAGGTCAAGAGAAACAGTGGAACAGTCTTTTCTCCCTGATCCAGTCCCTGCCCATGTATATCCGCAATTCCTCTGATGTTTTACGCCAGTTTCGGAACTTCCAGTTTGCAGGCTCCAGCTGCCTTCTCTTTCCCACAGATGTGCAATCCTGTTACATGTCCATCCCCCACCAGAATGGTCTCAGGGCTCTTAGCTTCTTCTTGGAGCAAAAGCCTGACCATCCTCACCCACCACCACCCTCCTCTGTTCAGCCCAGCCCGTCCTCAACCTCAACAACTTCTCTTTTAATTCCTCTCATTTTCTTCAGGTCAGCCAGGTGGCTACGGGTACCCGCATGGGCCCCAGTTATGCCTGTCTCTTCGTGGGGTGTGTGGAACATTCCTTGTTCCAGTCCTATTCCAACCCCACCCACAACTCTTTCTCCAATATATCGATGATAGCATCAGTGCAGCTTCTCTCTCTTGTCCAGAATTGGAAAAAAATCATCAATTTCGCTTCCAATTTCTACTCTGCCCTCACTTTCACCTGGTCTCTCTCTGACTCCTCCCTCTCCTTCCTCAACATCTTTGTTTCCATTTCTGTGGATAATCTGGCCACTAATATCCACCTTAAACCCACCAATTCCTACAGCTGCCTGGATATACATCCTTGTACCCTGCTTCCTGTAAAGACTCCATTCCATTCTCCCAGTTCCTCCATCTCTGTCGCACATGTTCTGGTGATGCCAACTTTGACAAGGGAGCCTCCTAAATGTCCACCTTCTTCCTCAACCAAGGATTCCCCAGCACCATTGTCGACAGGACCCTCAACCGAGTCCGACCCATCCCCCGCACTTCCGCCCTCACCCCTTCTCTTCCCTCCCGCAACAGCAATCGGATTCCCTTTGTCCTTACCTACCATCCCACCAGCATCTACATCCAGAAGCTGCCATTTCCGCCACCTCCGAGATGTTACCATCAGACACATATTACCCTCTCCTCCCTTGTCTGCCTTCCGCAGGGACTGTTCCCTCTGGGACACCCTGGTCCACTCTTCCTTCACACCCAACAACTGCCACCACACCCCACCCCCCCCCAAACACCTCCTGCGGTACTTTCCCCTGTAACCGCCGAAGGTGCAACACCTGCCCAGTTACCTCCTCCCTCCTCAGTATCCAAGGACCCAAACATACCTTCCAGGTGAAGCAGCACTTCACCTGCACTTCCCAGAATCTAGTCTATTGCATTCGCTGCTTACAATGTGGTCTCCTCTACATTGGGGAAACAAAGCGTAGACTGGGTGACCGCTTTGCAGAACACCTACGTTCTGCACACAAAAATGACCCTGAGCTTCCAGTTGCCTGCCACTTCAACACACAACCCTGTTCCCTGGCCAACATCTCTGTCTCAGGCTTGCTGCAGTGTTCCAGCGAAGTTCATAACAAGTTGAAGAACAACACCTCATTGTCTGCTTAGGGACCCTGCAGCCCTCCAGACTCAGTATCGAGTTCAATAATTTTAGGGCCTAAACTCTCCCATGTCCTAGCCCCCTACACCACACACCAGGCCTTGTGATCACAATCTGCCATTACACACTACCTATTTTTAGCTACTAACAGTCTCCATTAACAGCTGTTCACTCTCACAGCCAGATAGTTATTCACTCCTTTGTCTGTCCAACTGTTCTTCACTCTCTTTGGGCTCTATCCCCATCTATCGTTTACTCCTTACCCTATCCCCCCACCCTATCTTCTGCATATAAACTGACATTTTCCTAGCCACCATCAGTTCGGAGGAAGGGCCATCAGACCTGAAACGGTAAATCTGATTTCTCTTCACAGATGCTGCCAGACCTGCTGAGCTTTTCCGGCAACTTCGGTTTTTGTTGCAAGTCTTCCTTTCTTCCTTGCTTTCCATCTAAACAGACAGATGGGATCGCCTTTTAATGTCTCAGTCAAAAGATGAAAACTCTGCCTCGATACTGTGCTTGATAATGGTCAGAAGTCACACGGCACCAGCTTATAGTCCAATAGATTTATTTGAAATCACATGCATTCAGAGCGTGCTCCTTCTTCAGCTGAAGCAACTTCACTGACATAGGGCAATGCTCCAAAAGCTTGTGATTTCAAATAAACCTGTTGGACTATAACCTGGTGTCGTGTGACTTCTGACTTTGTCCACCCCAGTCCAACACCAGCACCTCCACATCACTGCTTCACGTGGAAATCTATACTTTATGCTCAAGTGTGGAGTGGGACTTGAACTCTCAAATCTTAAACTTAAGGGGAACCAGGCTATCTTTCAGGCAATGCTGAATTTAAAATAAAAGAAGAAAACATGATCAATTTCCAAAACCTCCCATAACCCCATGGAAATGTGGAATCTTTAAAATACATCCATGTCACTGCTTTAAAAATAAAAAGAAAGATTGCTCATCTGTTTGCATTGAAATGTAGGCCAGAAGGGAAATAGTTTAAAATTAAAATCATACAAGTTATCATAAACAAATGTGACAGTTTTTAAAACAGCATAGCACATGGCTGGCCTATTCTTAAATTCACATGCTGAATTCTGAATTGAAACATTAAAACAGATCCACAGTCCAATACGGCGAAGTATGGTGTAGCTTATTACTAAGCACTGTCGAAACTCATCAGTGATTTACAAACTTTACATAAAATAACACCATGCTTCCCTGTATTCGACTGTGGATCTTATTTAATGTTTCAATTCAGAATTCAGCATGTGAATTTAAGAATAGACCAGCCATGTGCTATGCTGTTAAAAGAAAAACTATCACATTTGTTTATGATAATTTGTGTGATTTGATTTTAAAACTATTAGCCTTCTGGCCTACGTTTTAAAGTAAACAGATGAGCAATCTTTCTTTTTATTTTCAAAGCTGTGGCATGGATGCATTTTAAGGATTCCACATAATGTTTGCACTCTTATCGGATTTTTAAAATGGCCATTGCATTTAGGGTCTTAGTGCAGATTAAACTCAACATTTTAAAATCAGAGGAATCTTCATTCAGAACCTAGCTGTTGCCAAGTAACATGACGAATTTACAAATGCTGGCTGGTTTTTCCCAAAAGTTTTCTTCCATAAACAAAAGATTAATTGAAAGCATTTGTTTTCATCAATAAAATTGGTCAGATATCCAGTGCAAATCTGTTTTAAATTCTCAGATGCTCAGGAATGCACCTTATTTTCCAAATTCTCTACAGTGTACAATGTACCTAACCATGTAAGGCATCAAATTCAATGTTATATAACAAAGCAGGCCACACTTTCCACATTTTCTCCAACAATTAGCGCAGTTTGACTGCAGCAGCCCTTTCTAGTGAGGTGCGCAAAACATTCAAGATTTAAAGACACATTGTTGTAGTTAAAATATGTGGAGTCTACTTTTGCCATGAGATTAGAATTTCAGTGTTAGCAGCATCTTGAACCTATTCCAATCCTTTAAACTGACCACTGCCTCAACCGTCAATAAGGAACACATTCGGCCCTGCTAGCTTATAACGCTCAAACACATCAACATTTTCGGGAATCCCAAACCAATGTGATCCTTTTTTTCACATTTTCATGTTAAAACATCAGGGGGGCTGATCACAACGGCTGAATCCCAGCACTCACAACACAAGGTAAGAAAAACAATTCCCACACTGGCAATTGATTCAAATCTGTGACTCTCAGCAGTTAAAAAGCATAGATGACAGTGTAAACATGGGGCATTAGTGCAGGGGCCATGGTCTCTCACAGCCCCAACTAAACAAGCTTATAATAAAAAACAAAGAATTCTAACACTGGAGATCTGAAACAAAAGTAGAAAGTGCTGAAGAAACACACCAGGTCTGGGAGCATCAATAGAGAGAAAAACAGAGTTAACATTTCAACTCCAGTGACGCTTCATCAGAACTCAAAAGAGCTGGAAAGGGTGATATTTATCCAGAATGCCATCAGGTCCTATTAGACATCGAATTAGTGTTTCTATGACGTGCATTTCATGGCTGGAAATACATTAAAATATAAGTCTCAAAGTGCTCAAGCAACACTGTGAAGCTACATTTTCATAGTTTTTGATGTCAGCCTTATGCATCAGAACTTAAACACAAAAATAAACTTGCCATTATTCTCTAAAAGGCTATTAACACATGGTCAGCTACTGTTAGCAACCCTAAATATTTTACTTTTCAGTTGGCGCTTCAACTGGATGCTTGAACACCAGCAGCCTAAGGTGGGGCTCATAAAAACAGTTTAAATCAAATTAAGCCCAAACCAGTTTAACCAGTTTTGTAGCTCACAAGAGCAACTAAAATAATTACAGAAAATGCCGGAGATACCCAGAAGGTCAGATAGCACGAGTGAAGACAGGAATAGATTAACATTGAACATCAATGATATTTTATCAGAACTAGGAGACAATAACAGACAAGAATACAAACAAGTCACAGGCACCAAGGATGTCTATACTGTTACAGTGAAACAGCAGAGGAGGAAGGAAACTTGAAAATTCTGACAAACAGAAGACTCCTTTGAGTCAGAAAAGATAGGTAGTGACACCCCAGATGTGTAGCTCACTAGGCTGACCACATATAGAGAATTGTGCTGAGAGCACTTACAATCCAAAAGAAATTAAAACTAAATTCATGGTAAGCAGTGTTAAAGTTGAAAGGTTGTAAAACGTCTGGTGTTACATTTGTGATTCAGAAGATAACCCACAGAAAGGAAGCCTACAAATGACGTTCAATGATCAGAGACTTTACTGTGCAATCCGGGACACAGCACTACTAATAAGTGAGATGAATGAAAATTGAAAGCTGCGACTCTTAAGATGAAACATGCAATGCTGGAAATTAGCAGTAGATGAAATAATGTAGAACGAATGTTTCAGTTATGAGCCTTAATCAAAACACAACTCTTTTCTCAGATTCCTCACTTATCAGCCCATCTTTTTCTTGAAATCAGTCCTTAGACCATTGCATGATCCAGCAACTGCAATCTACCCTCTCTACCATGTGTAGAACCATATAAAAGGATTTTTTCTTACAGGGCATTCAGGCATTTTTACTGATGCTTGTGGATTATTCTCCACTCAAGTGTGAAAAATTCAAATGCTTCTTTTACAATATGCAATTATGGGCCGTTCCCCAGTATTTTGTGGATCGTCATCTCATGATCCCATCAATTATTCCATGAAAATCATAGCTCTATGTTATTAACTTAATTCAACAGTATCTCCTTGATTTGTGTCACAATTGTTGTGAACTTCTGACAAAGGAGAATAACCGAACTATCTCCCAGATACTGGCCAACCTGTTGGAAAGCCCAGCATCTTCCGTGTTTTTTTTCATAGAATCCCTACAATGTGGAAACAGGCCCTTCGGCCCAACAAGTCCGCACCGAATGTCAGAGTATCCCACCCAGACCTGTCCCCCAGTAACCGACCTAATCTACACATCCCCAAACACTACGGACAATTTAGTACGGCCAATTCACCTAGCCTGCACATCTTTGGACAGTGGGAGGAAACCGGAGCACACAGAAGAAACCCACGCAGACACGGGGAGAATGTGCAAACTCCACACAAACAGTCGCCCGCTGCTGGAATCAAACCCAGGTCCCTGGTACTGTGAGGCAGCTGTGCTAACCACCGAGCCACCGTGCCGCCTGACTAAAAATAGAGCGGGGCTTTTATTCCCTAACTGGGAATCGAACCCGGGCCTTCTTTTGATATATTTGTCCAACACAAGGATTCTTCACTGAAGAGATCCACTGAATGTCAAATTTGCTGGAGTTGGAGATTCAGTTCTACAGTTCCGAATCTGCTCGGGGGCCAAGTATTTCATTAGGGAAACAAAAAAATTCCATCAGGTTCAGTGCTTCTGAAAAGGCCAATAACAGCCTGGAATGTCAGATATTCAGTGGGCAGATGATTTACTGAGCTTAGCTGCCTTCTCTTTAGTTCTGAAACAGTATAAAATTACAACCCATGTGTTGAGTTGTTCTTGATGGCGTTGTTTTGTGAGGATTGGTGATGTTACAGTGAGACTCAGCAGTAAGAGGGGACGGTCAGCAGGTGTCCAGCAGGTCACAAGAGAGTGATAAAAGAGGTCTTGAAACATCTCTTTTGATTGTACCAAATGAAGACCTTAAGTTAAGGGCACCCCCTACATTTTTGTTGTTTTTTTAAAAAGAAGTCTGTGCAATAGCTAGTAGATCAGCTTCCAGTCTGTGAATCTCAGGCATCATCAATTCATATCAGCCAAGGTTTCAAACAATGCTTCCTGCAGCCCATCTTGAAAGTGCCAGTGGTCAAGTGCCTGACACCTAAGGAATCACAGAGAGACAACAAGGTGTAGAGCTGGATGAACACAGCAGGCCAAGCAGCATCACAGGAGCAGAAAGGCTGACATTTCAGGCCAAGACCGTTCATCAGAAAGCCCGAAACGTCAGCCTTCCTACTCCTATGATGCTGCTTTGCCTGCTGTGTTCATCCAGCTCTGCACCTTGTTGTCTCGGATTCTCCAGCATCTACAGTTCCTACTATCTCTGAATCACAGAGAGAGTTGTTTTCTCTTATAATAGTGACCGCATCAGAAATCCAGCATTGCCTACAAAGCACTTTGAGCTGGGAAGTTGTGAAGGCACTACATAAATGTAAGTTCTTTCAAAGTATAGATGTCAATTAATTGGATAACTTTTTAGAAAGAGCTTGTTGAACAAACTAACAATGTAGTAACTAATATTTATTTTTTATGCCCTTAACTAATCTGTTAGGCACCAAGTACACTTTACTATTCTTGTGCAGCCACTGAAGCTTAGTTCTTTTTTAAAAAAAGACTTCTGCTCAGCCTACATAGAAACTTTTGAGTCATCACAGGGGCTTACAGGGGACATTGGAGGTAATCTAAAAAAAAGGCCTGTTGTATGATTATTACAGACCTCATTGCTAACAATATGTTGTGCAATCATAATCTATCCACCATATGCGATGGCTGGAATAGGTTTTCCCAAATCTCCGCCTCGGAGTTCACACTGACACTTTTCTTTGATTCAAATGGCAGAAGAATTCATGAAGCTAGAACCTTCGACCTCTTTTGTAAAATATTAGACATGAGCATGTCACTAACAGACAAACACACAGAGCAAGAGGTAAAGGAAAAGGAAACGAGAATGGGGGTTTAAATAATTATATTTTCTTATCGACTTAAATTCAATTAACTTAATTCAGTGAATGGACAATAAATAGTCAAGCCAGAGCTGTGTTGGATTTAAATCCTGGTCTTAGAAGTGGAAGAATTAGGTGTACTCCAAGGTCAAACATAGCAGGCACAAACTCGACAGCTGCTGTTACTGTCTACATCCAACAGGAATTTGTATTTGTGAATGCGTGAAGCCTAGAAATTGGTATTCGTAAAAGCAGTAATAGGATGGCAATTATGCAATATTAATTGTGGAACAACTTCTTAATTTGAAGATTAAGTAACGAAGCACAAAGAAAAACAAGAGCAGGTACAATACTCTAATCAGTAAGCATTAAATTAAATCTTGATTCAAATGGAAACTGGTCACTGTGGATATAAGTATCTGCCACTTAGACATGACCTTTTCAGCATTGGGGAATTGGTTAACAAGAGTGGAATCACTTTGTTCCTGGATGATTCAGTTCCCAGTTCGCTCAAACTCAGTTGACTTTACTGACTTCAACCAGGCCACTAGGCAGTGTCTGAAGCAGTTGCAATTTATTCATTTCATACAATTAAGAAAGCGCTAATAAACCTAGGAGTCCAGAGAGCAGCAGTTATGCACCACCTAGCCAATCTTGGCATACGTTAGCATCTAACTAAATCATGACATTAGCGCCTTGTATTTTACAACAGTCAGCTGGTCCCAGCTACATTTCAGTGTGAAGTTCTATTCATTTTACTATGAAAGGTCACTGCTTGAATTCATTTCATGCAGGATTTACAAGATGAAACTGGGTTACCATGGGATAGACAGAATCTCTAGAGAAGTATTTAAACTTTGACCTCACAAAGCGGGGGGGGGGAAGGAGGAAGCAGCAATGTTAATGAGGTAGCTGAATACTCACCAATGGCATTTTTTTTTGCAAAAATGATGGCGTTTACAATTACAGTGTTCCTTTATCTCATGTCAAAGAGGAAGCAGCAGAATGTCCTGGGATTTCCAGTGGATTAAAAAGCACCACAGAACGAGAAACCAAAAGAGAAACACTGGATGAGCGCATGGGTGACAGACTTGGAAAGGAATGTTAGGAGACAAAGTGTCTATTGCAGTGAGAATCTTCATTTTTAAAAAGAATCATTTGCATCAAATCTTTCAACCATAAAAGTTATTGTTTCCAGGAAAGTGAAACTGAAAGTACCTCTGGCATCAGTTAATTTTTTTTTTAAATTCAGGTGTGGGACGTGGCTGGCCAGCATTTCTTGCCCATCCCTAGTTGCCCCTTGAGAAGGTGGCGGTGAGCTGCCTTCTTGAACCACTGCAGTCCACATGCTGTGTGTTGACCCACAATGCCACTGGAGAGGGAGTTCTAGGATTTTGATCAGTGACACTGAAGCAACAGCGATATATTTGCAAGTCAAGATGAGGAATGGCTTGGAGGGTAACTTGCAGATGGTGGTATTCCCTTGTCCTTCTAGATGGAAGCTGTCATGGGTTTGGAAGATGCTGTCTGAGGATCTTTGGTGAATTTCTGTAATGCATCTTGTAGATAGTACACACTGCTGCTACCAAGCATTGGTTGCGCAGGGAGCAGCAGGCTGCTTTATCCTGAAGGTATCAAGCTTCTTGAGTTTTGCTAGAGCTGCACCCATCCAGGCAGATGGCAGTATTCCATCACACTGCTGACTTGTGCCTTGTAGATGCTGGACTGGCAAGTGGAGAGTCAGGAGGCAAGTTACTCGCCACAGTATTCCTAGCTTTTGACCTGCTCTTGTAGTTTATGAGGCGAGTCCAGTTGAGTTTCTGAATGGTGGTAACCCCAAAGATGTTGATAGTATGGCAATCAGTGATGGTAACACCATTGAATGTCAAGGACTCGTGGCTAGATTATCTGTTATTGGAGATGGTCATTGCTTGGTATTTGTGTGGCACAAACGTCACTTGCCAATTGAAAGCCCAAGCCTGGGTATTATCCAGGTTTTAGTTGCTTTTGAACGTGGACTGTTTTCAAATCTGAGGAGTCATGAATGGTGCTGAACATTGAGCAATCATCCGTGAACATTCCCCCTTCTGATCTTGTGATGGAGGCAAGTACCTGAAAAATGGTCGGACCTAGGACACTACCTGGTGGAACTCCCTCAGAGATGTCCTGGAGCTGAGATGACTGACCTCCTACAACCACAACCAACTTCCTATGTGTCAGCTATGACACCAACTAACAGGGATATTGGTGGAGCCTCCTCGTCCAGTAAGTTGTTTAATTGTCCACCACTATTCATGAATGGATGTGGCAGGACTGCAAAGCTTAGATCGAATATCCATTGATTCCAGTTTTGCTAGGGCTTCTTGATGCTAAAATTGGACAAATGGAACCTTGATCTCAAGGCTGTTGCTCTCACCTCACCTCTGGAATTCAGCTCTTTTGTCCATGTTTGAACCAAGGCTGTAATGAGGTCAGGAGCTGAGTGGCCCTGGCGGAACCCAAACTGGGCGTCACTGAGCAGGTTACTGCTGAGCAGGTGCTGCTTGATAACACTGTTGACTACACCTTCCATCACTTTACTGATGATCGAGAGGAGACTGATGGGGGGCACCGGGGGATTAATTGGCATTTACCTGACAATATGGAAACTTGCCAATGTTCTAGCTATACAGGAACAGCTTGGTTAGGGGCATGGAAAGTTTTGGAGCACAAGCCTTCAGTACTATTGCTGAAATGTTTTCAGGACCCATAGCCTTTGCATTATCCGGTGTCTCCAACCATTTCTTGTTATCACATGGTATGAATTGAATTGACTGAAGACTGTCATCTGTGATCTGGGGACTACTGAAGAACGCCATGATGAATCATCCACTTGGCACTTCTGCCTGAAAATTGCTGCAAGTGCTTCAGTCTTACATTCTGATGTGTTGGCTCTTCCAAGATTGAGGATGGGGATATTTGTGGAGCTTCCTCCTCCTCCAGTGAGTGAATTGTCTACCACCTTTCACGACTGGATGTGGCAGGACTGCAGAGCTTAGTTCTGATCCTTTGGTTGTGGGATCACTTAACTTTGTCTATCACTTGCTGTTTACGCTGTTTGGTATGCAAGTAGTCCTGTTTGGTGGCTTCACCAGGTTATACACAGTGCTACTCCTGGCATGGCCTCCTCCGTTGAACCAGGGTTGATCCCCTGGCTTGATGGTAATGGTTGAGTGGGGGATATGCTGGGCCATGTGGTTACAGATTGTGCTGGAGTACAGTTCTGCTGCTGCTGATGGCCCACAGCGCCTCATGGATGCCCAGTCTTGAGTTGCTAGATCTGTTCAAAGTCTGTTCCAATTAGCACAGTGATTGTACCACTCAACACAATTAATACAAAGTATGTTGTGTAAACACAAAATCAGCTATAATTAAATATTCCAAAAACTATGTTAGCAACAATACAATTATTTATATTGTGTCTTAAATATGATAAAACTTCCCAAAGCGCTTCACAGCAGCACAACATCACAAAGTATGACATCAAGCCTCGTCACAAGGAGATATTTGGACAGATAAGCAAATACTCAAAGAAGTAGATTTTCAGGAGTGTCTTAAAGGAGGAAAGTGAGGGGGAGAGGTGTGGGATGGACATTCCAGAGTTCAGGCCGTAGGGCAGCACAGTGGCTCAGTGGTTAGCGCTGCTGCCTCACAGCTCCAGGGACCCAGGTTCAATTCCAATCTCGGGCGACTGTCTATGTGGAGTTTGCACATTCTCCCCGTGCTCTGGTTTCTTCCTGCAGTCCAGGGATGTGTAGGTTAAGTGGGTTAACCACGGGAAATGCAGGGCTATTGGGATAGGGCGGGCTACTCTTTGGAGAGTTGGGTGGACTTGTTGGGCCAAATGGCCTGTTTCCACACTGTAGGGATTATGGAAAATAAAACTATGCTGCAATCAAAACTGGGGATTGTACAAGAGGCCAGAATTAGAGGGCACCATGAGATTACAGAGCTAAGGTTCCACCAACATCCTGGAAGAAATCAACAAACACCAGCGATAAAACAAGCCAGTGATCAAACTTGGGGTCTGTGATATAATAACAAGATACATCTTTTTTACCTTAGTAAGCCATAAAATACTGCACAGCCTGATCTAGCTGTATTATGAATGGAATTCATGTCATAGACTGGATATTTATGCAGGAATGACAACAACAAAATCACAATGAGAGTTGGGAATGAGACAACAGTTTATCTGCAAAAGGGAACTCCATTACATCAATAGCCCACAATAGGAGGTTTGATTTTTTTTAAACTACTGCAAATATGGCCTAAACATTGAAACAAATAATTTTACCAAGGACAGCATTCTTGCTTACTCATGGCCTAAGGGAGGGGGTGCACTAGGTGCAAAACCAGGGGGTCTATACCCAGGAGGAGGGGGTGGCCTAGGCTTGAGCAATATTCTCCACACATATGGTTCTGACAAATAGTTACTTTCTATATGAAAAATTGATACTGTGCATCATTAGTTAATCATTTCAGTGTTTAAGTCAGCTTTCATTTCCTTCTACCACCTCCCACTTATTTCCTGTACCAACGACAAATGGGTGTAGGGGGCAGAAGATCACGAAGAGGATGGGAGAGCAGTGCTTGCTTAATGGGAGCTTTTGGCTTTCCATTAGTCACTAGCACTATCCATCAATCAAACACCTGCACAGGGTTGATTAGTCTGGCGTGGGCGGGCACAGACATGCACAGGGTGGGCAGCAGGGCCCGATATCAGCCGAGGATGGTGTGGTAGTGGGAGGCTGAAATCTGACTGATGGGAGTCTATTGCAAAACATACTTGACATCTGCGCACTCTTAATCATTCACATTGATCTGGCTATATGCACTACAAAGTCAAAATGTAACTGTGAGTCTACAAATCTGGATCATTCCTATAGACTTTCTGCTTCGTGCAAACCAAAAATTCAAGTTTGCAAGTGTGAAGTTAAAAAAGGTGACATATTTACTTCATCATTTTCCCTTACAGGTTCCTCGCCCAATTGGATAAATTGATTATTTGGTCCAGAAATATTTTGGAAAGCTAATGCCATAGAACTATAAAAATATATAAGCAAGAGTAAGCCATTCAGCTCTTGGAGACTGCTCCACCCCTCAACACAATCATGGCTGATCATCCAACTCAGCACCCTGTTCCCAATTCTCCCCATACCCTTTGATCCCTTTAGCCCCAAGAATGATACCTAATTCCTTCTTGAAAACATTCAATGTTTTGGCCTCAACTTCTTTCTCTCACAGGGTCACCATTGCCTCAACTCAGTCCTAAATGGCCTCTCATGTCCTTAGACAGTGACCCCTAGTTCTGGACTCCCTGGTCATCAGGAACATCCTTCCTGTGTTTATCCTGTCTGATCTTGTTAAAATTTTATAGGTTTCTAGGAAATCCCCCCTCATTCTTCTAAACTTCAGTAAATATAATCCTAACCCATCCCTTCTTTCTACATATATCAGTCCTATTACACCAAGATTCAGTCTGGTAAACCTTCACTACACTTCCTCCAAAGCAAACATATCATTCCTCAGAAAAGGAGAGCAAAACTTCACACAATACTTCAGGTGTGGTCTCACCAAGGCCCTGTATAATTGCAGCAAGATATCTCTGCTCCTGTACTTGAATCCTCTTGCTATGAAGACCAACATACCACTGGCCTTCTTGACCACCTGCTATAGCTGCATGCTTACTGTCCTGTCACTCAGAATGGAATTTTACTTCTGTTAGCCATGCCAAGAGAATTTTCTTGTTTTGAGCTCCATTATAAGTGTAATTAACTTGAATTAAGTTGCTTTTATAGAAAGATGTAAAACTTGCATTCATTTTGCTGATCACTGGGATGGAATTAAAACCTTCACAATTAATTGAATGTGTTGGACTGTGCTTCGTGTTGACCTCATATTTAGTCCAAAAAATGTAACTTGCTGTTATATGCTTGTACAACACCAGACAAATTTCAATTAATTTGTAGTTATATTTTGAATTGATTTTTAAAATATATCATTTGAACAACAGTATAACCATTGTTTGTGATCACAATTTGTTACATCATGGGATCAGTGGATTCAGCATGAGAAGCACCAGGGCTAATGATGGTCTCCCTTCTCCTGCTGCTACATATTACTTGAAACCATTGATGTAGTGCATTTTTGATACAGGTAGCAATTCTGGATTCACAAGAATAAAGACGCATACCAGGCTCTCAAAACCTGTACCAGTCATTTATAAAATGGTTAAAATGAAAGCAATCTTGCTGATCTCTTCTTCTGTCCTTGCCCGACATATCGCAACACCCACCCCACCAGGCCCCCTCCCACCCACCCAACAAAAAAAGCTGGCTGAAGTCTTGTGACTGCCATTACATTCAATACCCAACCAAAAGCGATCAAGCGCACACCCTTTCCAGTTTCTCAACAGAACAAGCATGCTCTTTTAAAAATAATTAATTCCATTGATTTAAAAGTAAACACTTCGATGAACCAAGCAAATTCACAGCATTCATCGCTCTGATTACCGTATTTTCAAGATCTCCATTCTTCATCAACACAGAGTTCAAATGTTGAGCCATAGTTTCAGCTTCGTGCTTTTTAAGTTCCAGGTTGGTTCCCTAAAACGGTAAACGATAAAGTTCAATAGAACATGTAGGGAAAGTGCTGTGAGTCTATATTTCCGAAATGTTCAACCAAACAATGTCAGCAAATTGAACCAGCTTCTTGCTAAATATATTACGTGAATTCATGAAAGTATGGCTTCAGTTTTACATGTTGCATAGTAAATATAATATCGATAGTGCAACAAAAAAACTGAACATTTTTTCTTTTTATTGCAACTTCAAAACCTCAAGAATTGTTTCCATTTAAAAGAAGATCCACGCTTGAATTTAAATACTATTTTCTCGACATTTTTCCCTCTGTTTACAGTAAGGCCTTTATATCGGCAAAATCAATAAGACTTTGTACTAACTTGGAAGTTGCATCCATACTTAGAGAAAGGGCAAGCCATAACCACATTGAGACACTGCAACTGATGACTGTTTAACTGCAAACAGAAAGCAGAGTATTATTGATAAAAGTGTTGCAATGGTAAGCAGCTCAAATCAAACACTTTTATAGAGGAATAGTCTAAATGAAAATGGAAGGTGATTCATAACAGCCATCAGAAGAAGACAATAACAAAGAAATGAACTTTACTGTGGAACCTTGTCAAAGTCTTAGAAGTAGCAATGCACAGCTACTGAATACGTTTAAGAATATTTTTCTTTGTTTAAATGGTCTAAAATTTAATGTTAATATTAGAAAGTTTGCCTTCAAATTCTCATGAAGGTGCATCAACCTGAAACATTAATGCAGTTTTCCCTCTGTGATGCCACGAGATCTGAGTGCTTTCAGTACTTTCTTTTATTTGAGATTTCCAGCATTTCTACTGTATGTTGTGTATAATCAAACAACAAACTCATCTTTATTAATCAGCTCAACTTTCTTATATTCTAAGCATATTATGCCATAGTAAGGAACTGAATTTTATTTTTAAGTTTAATGAGTCAAAGGACATAAATGTGTTACAAAATTTTCAGAAACTCTCTCCTCATATAAAGCACTAGAGAGCATTTAGCTCTCGTTCAAGCACAGTTGAGACATTGTATTGCCTACCCTGGCTTTTAGCAATCAAGATTAGACAGCATTATGACTGAGCACATAAAACCAACGACAAATCACCATCTCATTAATTCAGTTTCCATTTAGGAAGGGAATAAGAGACTGTTGTAATGTTACAGTTCAGATTAGGATGCACACTCAGTAAATCCTAAAAATAAAATCCAGGAATCACAACAGAAATCCACTGTCGAAGTGGCTATTTACAGTTACAAATTTCTTCCTCCCCTCCTTTTCCATCAATAGGAATTTTGGCTCTACGCTTTCATTCGAAAGGACACCCTGAATTTTGTGATTTTCTCCTTGCACTATCTACTTGAAATATCCAGCTGCTAAAGCTTAATGCTGTGTTGCAAGGAATTCAAAAGACACCCACTTACCTCTCCCCTCAGAATACGAGCATTGCACTTATTGGGGCATGGCACTGGGAACGATGGACAGTCAAACTCTTCATGTTTCTATAAAAAGGAAGGGAAACCTTCAATTTCCTCAAATACTACTCCCTTCAAAAGACATTACCCATGAGTGTACATTGGTCTTTAACCTTAAATCCATTTGTTTACTTCCAGTCATGAAATCCTTGTACAGTTTTAAATGCAGTTGATTTTAATTAGTTACAATATTATATGTTGAACTGCCCAGGGCAATGACTAATTGAAGACATTTGATCACAAATGTTGAATGTTAATCATGTACATTGAATGGATGTATTAATTTTGCTGCATTTCACTTTCAGCAGCTTATGTTTAAATCTGCCTCACTTCCACCCCCCACCGACCACCTCTCCAACCCACCCAAAAAAAACTTCTCCTCACTTCTGAACAAGTTGGTTTTGGCTGAGAATTGGTGCCACAGGCATTAGTTTCCCAGGACTTCACCAATTGATCTCACTCAAGATAAACTGCAGCCCCGGCATTTCCTTTACGCTGACGGATCTGATTAACATGCTATGCACTTAATACAGGATGCGATTGACTGAAAAAGGTATTAAAAGATTCTGTTTTGTACAGCAGGATACAGGTTTACGTACAGGTTTTATATGGAAGCAACTGCCTACATTCCTGTATAAAATGCAGATCTAGTGTGGCTATGAAAGTGGTCAGTGCTTCTACCTCAGGTTAGGCAGGAAAGGGCAGAAACGCGTTTTACTAGAGGCAGAGGCAGTCACGATTAAAGAAGAATTAGAACCTGGTTTAGTTTTCAATGTGATTCATTTTGTACAAAATCAACAAAAAGCAAATAAAAAACATCCCTGAAGGCCATTATTCTCTTTCAAGTGCTTAGAAAAAAAAGCCAATAGCATCACTTTGGTCATAGGTTTACCCGAGCATTACTAATTTGAGATTAAATTATCACTATTCTGGTTAACACCTCCCCTACCATCACCGGTTACAAAGAACTACTGCCAGATAGGGAATAAAATGTCAAGTATTGTTATGCAAGACAGAAATAACCACAGCGTGTGCCTGAAATCAGAAGCATTCTTATAAAATTACTCAAGCCTTTTGCAAATCTCAGTCGCCGTCAATACTGAACTAAATTAATAGATCATTCTCAGCAGTTGAGGTGGTTACTGTTTTGTTGATACAATATCTCACATCATTTCCAAATCTTCTCTTAGAGTTGCAAGGGAGGGTGTAAAAACTATGCTCTGATTTAGTTTCCCTTTCCTGAAGGATACTGGGCACTTCTCATTTTCGGAGAATAAATATTTATACTTGTTTAGCATCTTTATTAGTTAAACGTCTGAAGACTCTTCACTAGGTCAAGGAGTGACCGCGTTAATGACCAATGACAGAAATACTTATGCTTTTAGCGTAGAAGATTTGTTTATTTAACCAACATTTAAAAGACTTAAGGAACAACTGAGATCACCATAAGGCCATAGATATATGAACAGAATCAGGCCATTTGACCCATCATGTCTGCTCCACATTTCAAACATGTCCGATATGTTTCTTAACCCCATTCTGCTGGGTTCTCCCTGTAACCCTTCACCCCCTTACTAATCAAGTACCTGATCACGATGGAGGAGCTGGCCAGAGTTGATTGGAAGGGGAGCCTAGCAGGGAAGATGATGAGCAGCAATGCCAGGACCACATTGTCCACCTTTACTTTTGCTTTAATTCTGTCCCTGATTTCCCTGGTCAGCCATGGATTCCACCTGCATATTGAAGTCCCCCACAACTATTCTAACAGAAAAAGTATCTAAGAAAGGCACTATCTCCTGATTTATTTTCTTCTCCACATCCTAACTACTGCTAGGAGGCCTGTACATTTTTTTACCTTTGCGACTCTTTAACTGGACCCACAATTAATCTGTGCCTTTCGATTCTATGTCACTTCTTACTATCAATTTAATTTCATTTATTACTAACAAGGTAACACCAGCCCTCTGTTCATTTGCCCGTCCTCTCAACAGGACACATATCCTTGGATATTTAGTTTCCACCCTGATCCCCTTGCAGCCACATCTGTGTGATATCCGTAACATTGTATGTGCCAATTTCAAACTGCACTACAAGCCCGTTTATCTTGTTTCACGTGCTGCGTGCATTTAAGTACAACACACTCTGCTCCCCCCACCCCCCACAACACCCTGTCTCATAAGTGTCCCCTGATCTGCTGTGACTGAGGATAGATTCCTGACTCTTTCCATACTCTCTGTCCAATTCCTTGTTCTGGAAACTTTAATAACCTCTGCTGAGCCCTCCCGGCCTTTAACTTTTTCCACAATTTTCCATGCAACTAACCCTCCACCGTTTCCCCCCCACCAAACTAATTAGTTTAAAGCCCTACCCACAACCCCAGTTATGTGATTCGCCAGGCCTCTGGTCCCAGCAAGATTCAGGTGGAACCCATTTCATCAGAAGAGCTCCCTCCTTCCTCAGTACTGGATCCAACAACCCATGGATTCGAACATGTTTCTCCCACACCAATCATTCAGTCATGCTTTATCCCTTTAATCTTGTTGACCCTGTGCCAATTAGCTCATGGCTCAGGTAATAATCGGGACATAATTACTTTTTTGGTTTTGCTTTTCAATTTAGCATTCACGGAATCAATCAAAATGGTGGCATATGAATGTGGAAAGGCATTTATTAATTGATAACAATAAATTACTCCAAAACTTCCAGCAGGATTCTAGTTGTTCTTCAATATATTTGGAATGTTAGATCTCATAAACATAAGGAGCATTGCTGATGAGAGATGAAATAACAAACAAACATACATTTATTTCAATGGTGTTCTTACTTTTAAGTCAACAATAGCAATCTCGTTCCTGCAGTATTTACAGGTTTGTTCTCGATATTTACAGCTTGAATTCAAATGGTCAGCTAAATCTTTCCTTTGCATCATTTCTGTGCATCCCCTGCGTGCACAGCAGACTTCCTGGTGAGGACATTCAAGTAAGTGACCCTTTAAGAGAAAAAATAAAAAAAATAAATGTTGGCATTGACATTATTTCCTCCAATATGGAAACATAATTTTGATTTTGGGGGATATAGTAGAATATTGGTTACATTACTGGACTAGTAATGATCTGGAGACTCTGACTGCAAAGCCCAGTATAGCAGCTGGGGAATTTAAATTCAGTTAATTAAAATCAACCTGGAATAAAAGATGACTATCAGCAACGGTGACTATGAAAATACTGGGTGGTGAACAAAACCAACTGGTTCACTGGTGTCCTTTAGCGAAGGAAATCTGCCATCCTTATTCAGTCTAGCCTCTACGTGACTCCACACACATAGCAATACAAGTGGCTCTTAATTTTCCTCTGAACTAGCCTAGCAAGTTACTCAGTTAAATGCAGCTTTGCATAACATGCAAAGATGCACTGCAGAAATTTTTCAAGGCTCCTTAGATAACACCTTCTAAACCCATGATCATAACCATCTAGAAGGAAAAGGGCAGCAGATATATAGGATCACCACCACCTGCAAGTTCCCCTCCAAGTTTCTCACCATGCTGACTTGGAAATATATCACCTGTTCTTCGGAGTTGTTGGGTCAAAATCCTGGATCTCCTTCCCTAATTGCATTCCCACCCTGTAGCACATGGGTTGCAGCATTTCAAAAAGAAAGCTAACCACCACCCTCTCAAAGGCAATAAGGGATGGGCAGTAAATCCTGGCCCAACCAGCGACGCCCACATCCCAAAAATGAATAATAAAAATTCAAGATAGCACGTCAACACCACTTTCTCAAGAGCATTTAGGGATGGATGTTAAATGCTGGTCTTGACAGTGACGTCCACTTTGTTTATCATATATACATATAAAAAATATAAAACAATCAATCAATAAGCCAAGGACCACATAATTATCTCATTAGTGATGCATTGAATACCTTCTTAAATTGTTTAATTAAATTCTCAAACTATAACCCTCATAACACAATCTTGTCAGTTGTCATAACATCTAGACCTTTTGACTTTTGCATATATTATAATTACATGCAACACGTTAATATTTTAAGAATTAACAAAGAGGCTTTAGAATTCTACAAACCAAATTAAAACTTAATAATACCTCAGTCCAATCATTATATAAAAATAAATCAAAATAAAGAATTTTCAAGTTAAGTTAGATGCTGAATCATATCATTTACCTCAAGATTTCCAAGAGGTAGCTGTTTCTTGCAGCCATTTAACTCATTCCTACAGAAGATGTGAAGTGCAAGAACTTCTTTTTTACAGCAGATGTCCTTGAAAATCTTTGAAAAAACAATAAATGACATGCTATGTCAAAATTAGTCTCGATTAAAATTCCAAAATTGAATTTAAGAACTATTATACAATTCTCTTGCCTACCGTATTCTCAAATAAAGGCACATTATCCACTGGACAAACGGGTTTTGGACTCCTAGAAACATAAAACATCAAATAAACATAATAGCCACTTAATTTAAATCCTAAATGGCACAGAAATAATGTTTTGGTTACATAACTCAGACATACAAAAGGGCACATTTTTCTTTTAGTTCTGTAGCACTATTCAAGTAATATTACCAGAAACATTCCTCTCTAGATTCTATTAGTGCATCAAAAAACACTGTAGGGGTTGCCTATCACCATATCTATATATTTATTTTAATGCTAATACTTCAACGCTCTAGAGTTGATATCTCTCGAAGCTCTAGATCAGAATCTCTCATTTTCAATTGTCATTTCTTTGAAGACTTGAAAAGTAAATTACCCCTCATAAGAACATAGGAACTAGGAGCAGGAGTAGACAAATCAGCCCCTCAAACCTGCTCCACCAAGCAATACCATCATGGCTGATCTCATCTTGGCCTCAACTCCACTTTCCTGCCTGCTCTTCATAACCCTTCCACCCATTACTAATTAAACATCTGTCTATCTCCTTCTTAAAATTTGCTCAATGTCCCAACATCTACCACACTGGGAGAGTGAATTCCACACATTCACAGTCCTTTGAGAGAAGTAATTTCTCCTCCTCTCTGTTTTAAATCTGCTACCCCTAATCCTAAAACTATGACCATGGATGTAAATTGTAAATCAATCCCCAAGAAATCCCTAGAAAGAAAACGAAGTAAATTATTTTCAATAACAGAAGATAAGCCTTTGGTCTGAATGATATTTTCTCACACTCGAAGTTGTGATGTTCCACTATTAGTCCAAATTGACCCCAAAAGAAATCATGGAATAATTATTCCTCATGAACTTGGATTGCTATCACACTGTTATTATTCTCTCTCAAGAATCAGTCAATTAACAAGAATTTAATAATTGACACCTTTCCTTGTTCAACTTGGTATTTCACTTTCACTGTCGCATAGATAATAGTTTGCAAAATATTTGTAAATTTTTTATTCAGATAAAATAAGTTCAAGTTGAAATATGTCAAGTTAGTCCACTCATCTAACTATGATTGCAATATATGAAGGGGGTCATTCATTTTAATCAAAATTATACATCAGAATTTCTAATAAAGTATTCCTTACCCAATGATTTTCCTTACACAACTTTCACAGAATCTGTGGCCACACTCAGTCTGTTTGGGATTGCAGAGTGCAAGATGACAATATTCACATTTGTATTTATTTTCCAGTTTCAGCACAAACTTCTCCTTGAAGCCCCCATCTTCTGGTTCAATGTTTAGAGATGCCAGCCTGCTAATCGGAACATTAGCCACATTGGCCTGCTGCATTAGGGACAGTTGCGGGGCTGATGACTCTATGTTTCTTGCAGTTGCCATGGCCAATGGCCGTCCAGATCTATAAGAAAATATGCTTTTAGTACAATTGCATCAACTAATCCTATGCTTTACTGAGTTCCATATTTTGGGTCACCCTTAGCTCAGGTATTTAATAAGTCACCAGAAAACTAAATAGATTGAGCTTGGGTTTATATGGTCTATCATTCAGATTAATTGACTCAAGCCACGGAAGCTTCCCTGTTCCTGTCTGGTTAATACAAAATACCAGGGAGAGGAGTAGAACAATAAAGAGTAGCTTAGAATTTTCTCCAGGGATATGGAGCAAAGGAAAAAGCAGTCTTACTAATTTAGGGATTCCTTTCTAGTTGGTCGCACAGTTTATGGAATATTGTTTTGAAGAATCACTCTGCACATTCCTCATAGTGACATGGCATCATAGCAGTGATCAAAATGTAAACATTAAAGCGAAAGATCAATTTCTCAGCTTCAATTAGTGAATCTTAACAGATATGGTAATAGAAAACTTTATTAAACCTCATTTCAGTGCTGATGGCACAGACTCAAAGAACATAAACCATTAATAAACAAATCCTAGACAACAAGGTGCAGGGCTGGATGAACACAGCAGGCCAAGCAGCATCATAGGAGCAGAGAGGCTGACGTTCTATATCTCTGATTCGAATAAACAAATCCTATTGGGAGATGCCTAATAGACTGGGATTTTTTTCTCCTGGAGCATTGAGACTGAGGGGTGACCTTATTGAGGTTTGTAAAATCATGAGGGTTATGTATAGGGCTAATAGCTAAGCTCTTCTTCCCAGAGTAGGGGAGTCCAAAACTAGAGGGCATAGGTTTAAAGTGAGAGTGAAAAGACTTAACAAAAGGACCTGGGGGGACAACTTTCTCATGCAGAGGGAGGTACGTGTATGGAATGAGCTGCCAGAGAAAGTGGTGGAGGCGGAAAAAATTAACACATTTAAAAAGGTATCTGGATGGGTATATGAATTGGAAGGGTTTAGAGGGATATGTGCCAAATGCTGGCAAATGGGACTAGGTTACTTTAGGATACTTGGTCAGCATGTTCAAGTTGGACTGAAGGGTCTGTTTCCGTGCTGTATAACTCTACGACTCTATAAATTTGACACAAATGGTCACTAGATGCACAGTCTTACTCTGACAGAGTGTTTACCAACAAAAGCAGAAACGCACAATGTACATTCAATTGCCTGAATCAATTCTTTCTTCTCCAAACTAAAATCAATACGAACTTTATATTTTATATAGAAACAAGCTCAAGTCAATTAAATGGTGCTAAAGCACCTTATTGCAGCAATTCTATGTTATGGCTATTTTATCAGCATACAAACAAGGAGCAGGGGTGGGCCACTCAGCTCCATAAGTCAGAATTTAGAAGACCCATGACCCTCTGTAAGAATAACATTATCTTCATAACTGTTATAAATTGGTAACCCCTTATTTTGAAATAGGTGGCTCCTAGTTCAAGGTTTTCCACAAAAGGTGACACCCTATCCACATCTCCCCTGTCAAAGCTGCTCAGGATTTGATATATTTCAATCAATATGCCTCATTCTTCTAAACTCCGTACCAAAGATAAAAATTTTATTGTAGGTAAAATACTAAAGACACTGACTTAATCAAACATGAAGCCTGAAACATGGCCTTCTGGCAACACATTACTAGGTTTTCTGCCCCTACGAGTACTGTCACTGAGAAAAATAAAGTTGCTCATCTGAAGATCAGCAATGTAGCAACAAAACAAGCGATATAGCAAAACATGGGAGCAGAGGTAGGCCATACGGCCCATCAGGTCTGCTCACTATTCAATGAGATCGTGGCTAGTTTGATAGCCCTCAACTCCACTTTTCTGCCTTACCTCCATAACTCTCAATTCCCTTGCTGATTAAAAATCTGTCACTCCCAGCCTTGATCATACTTAATAAACCTCTGCTATGAACAATTTCAGAGATTCACTACCCTCGGAGAGAAATTCCTCCTCATCTCTGTCTTTACCGAGTGACTCCTAACACTGAGATTAGCCGTCTAATCCTAGATTTTCCCCACAAGGGAAAAGCAACTCTCTGCATCGTTTCCATTAAGCCTCCTCAGAACGTTATACGTGTTTCAATAAAGATCTCCTCTCATTCCCCCAAACACTGAGCACAAGCCCAAACGACTCAACCCCTCCTCCTAAGACAATCCCTCCATACCTGGATTCAGTCTGGTGAACCTTCTCTAGACTGTCTCTAATGTTAGAAACTGGCAACAAAACTGTTCACAGCTCTGGTCTAACAAATGCCTTGTGTAGTTTGAACAAGATTACCCCATTTTTAAACTCCACTCCTTTTGGAAACAAGGCCAACTGTCCATTTGTCTTCCTTCTCACTCGTTGAACTTGGATGCTAGCTTTTTTGTGATTGATGCATGAGGACCCTCAAATTACACTGTGCTGTAGCTCTCTGCAGTCCAGTTAAATAATGTTCAGCTCCTCTATTCTTCTTGCCAAAGTGCATAACCTCACATCATCCACGTTATATTCCAACTACTAAGTTTTTGCCCACTCAATTAACTTGTCCATATTCTGCTTTATTGTCATCCTCACAACTTGCACTCCTGCTTGTTTTTGTGCTGTCCACAAACTTGGCTATTGCACATTGACTTCCCTGCACCGTCATTAATACATAAATAACAGTAGCCCCAGCACTGATCCCTATGACATTCCACTAGTTAAAGGTTGCCATCCTGAAAGTTCAATTCTTATCCCAACTCTCTTTATTCTATTAGTTAGCCAATATATAACATATACTATCACCAACACATTAGAATCTGATTTTTTAAGGTACCACACATAAGGCTACTTCTCCCTGCCTTTTGGGAATCCAAATATATTACATCCATTGGTTCCCCTTTATCCATCCCGCCTATTACTTCCTCAAAGAATTCTAATAAATTTGTCAGGCATGATGTTCCATTCATGAAACTATAATGACTCATTCCATTATCTATTTTGAAATGCTCTACCATTACTTCCATTATAATAGACTCTAACATTCTCTGAAATACAAATGCTAAGATAACTGGCCTAGTGTTACCCGTTTTTCATTTCTCTCCTTTTTTGATTAAGGATGTCACATCTTTCAATCCTCTGGGACTATAAAATACAAGAATACAACCCATCAGGCACAAGGGACATATCAGCCTTTAGCCCTGTTAGCCTGTCTAGTGATTATTATTATATTTGAAAAGCATAAAACAAGAGCTAATGTACCATTGAGGATCTTGTACTTCACTGCATATCTGAGAATAATACTGAGCTACACCACAAATTATTTTATACTAAACAGGAAATATGCCCTTGTTTATAGATTAGTTAATGAGTTGGGGTACCTGAGTCAAAAATGAACAATTCTAAGGGCTTCTTAAATTAGAAATTTACAGCCAAAGTTGGAGAAAGGATTATATTTTCGTAAAAGTGTGCCAACGTTTGACAATTAATGATCACTCATTATCTAACCAGTGCATTCACCATGGCAATACCTCTACTAATCAGGGTCCACTTGCCAAACAACCAGCACTCTCCTTTCATACAGTTTAAATGGCGTTTTCCTTTACATTCTTCTCCTTCGATAAAATGTCTTTTTTCAGCAATACTCATTTTGACATGTCAAATTCCAACACATTAGCCAAGGCAATTCACAACATACAAAAACAAGAAACAATTTTGCAAATAAAATAACACAACATTTTTTTTAAAAAATGGCAATTCACTATCTCACAACGTTAATGGATCTTTTAAAAAATAAATCTAGATACAAACTCACATCTTGGCTAAAAACATATCATTCCTTTTTTTGCACGATACCTGACCTGTGCATCGAATTTCACTGAAATCTGTCCAACACTTTGTTTGGAGGCAGGGCTGGATTTTACGAAGCACCGCAGTTCTCTCACACCCCAATTAAAGGTAGAGCAGGTTGGGAGGGGAGGTGCTGGTTAACCCTGCTCTTAATGCTGGTGGCTGCATCTCACAAATCACTTCAAAGATGAGGCTTCTACCCATCGATGGAGGAAATACAGCCTTAAGGAATGATTAATCAGTTGGATGGTTGGCAGTTCTGCAGTTCCACCACAACGAGGAGCTGAGTGTCTCACAGCAAAGATTGGCAGGTGGGGTTGGGTTCAGGAGGAGGACTAAAGGGAGCAGTAACATCATGGTGGGTGTGCCTATAACGGGACCAGCAGAAGATGATCCATCACCCTCCTGGCCCAACACCAGCCTCCCACATAGCTTGGGTCTTCCTATGAGTAGGTAAAATACTAGTAGGAATGGGAGGTGGCCTTTACAAAGCCATCAAATAGCCACTCATGGGCCTCAATCAGGCCTAAGGTTGGACAGTCTGCCTGACAAATACCCTGTCGTGCCACCTTCCCTGTTAAGTACAGATTGGTCAGGTTGGATGGGATAAAATACACTGGATTTTCCGTGCTCATCCTTCAACCCCACTGGTTGGGAAGCTTAACATCCAGCCCTCAGTGTTACTCTGTTTGTCGGCAAACAAACAGGGGTAGGAACTTTCAGCAGTGGAGATTAGACACTAGCAGTAGGAATCCAATTACACTTTAACAAATGGACACTGCCTGCTAAATGTGGTAGAAATATATGTTCAAATGTGCTTTTATAGCATTTAGATGTAGTGATACAGATTCAACGATAGCTTCATTTCAACACTATAGAAAAATCATAGAATTTAACAGTACAGAAGACAGCCCGAGTCACAATGTGTCTGTACCAGCTCCAGAAAGAGCTTCCCAGCTTGTCCCACTCTCCAGCCCTATCTCCACAGTCCTCTAAATTCATCACTTTCGAATATATATCCAGATATATTTTCAAACGTATCACAGATTCCACTTCCATCATTCTCCCAGGCTGTGCATTTCAAATCCGAACAATTCTCCGAGTAAAGAGTTTCTCCTCATCTCACTCCCAGCTGACAACCTGGAAATTGTGACCCCTAGTTACTGACATATCTACAAGTGGAAACAGAATGTCCTTCTTTACTTTGTCAAAATTGTTCATAATTTGGAACACTTCAAATAGGTCGCCTCTTAACCTTCTCTGCTCCAAGAAGAATAAGCCCAATCTGTCTAATTTTTCCTTTATCTAAAGGGCTTTAACATCTTTCATTAAATAAGGTGTCAAGAGCTGAACACAATATTCCAAATCTGAGCAGCTCACACTGCTTACTCCTTATGGGTGAAGTGCAAAGTACATTTTCTTTAAAACTTGGATTTCCACTGATTCAAATTCAGGTCCTGGAGGTGCAAGGATAGGCTGCTTGTTCCTTTCATTACCCATCTAACTCAAGTGAACTTTTACAGAAAACCCTCCAATGCTAATAGATTCTAACTTTAAAATAGTACATGGTATCTGAGCACCTACAAGTTAGCAAATGCTCAATTCATTTGCTTTATGGAAAAAAATCACTAGAATAATTTGACAAAGATTATCACTTTCCACAGTCTGTAATTTCAGTGCGGCCATATATTCCATTTATATGTAGATTTCCCTACCAGACAGATACTTCTTTAGCTCTCAGTTTCCTTAGTCTCTCGATTGAAAGAGAGCCGACTTAACAAGGAACTTGTATCATGTTCAAAATCTACTAAACACTCAGTCTCACTGGCAGAATGCCTTTCTGGATTTCCACAGTTAAATACCAGGACTCAGTGAAAGATGCAAGAGGAAAGTCCCGTATCCCAAAATAAACCACACAACTGCAAAACAAATTTATTGTGGATTACAATAATGCATGCTCTATTTTTTTCTGCTACTTGTACATATCATACTTGGAGTTAACTTGATCTTAAATCAAGGTTACAAAGTAAGGATAGTGGAATGTATTCAATAATGTGTAAGTTTCCTACTTTCCCCATTACTCAGCGCTCTGGTATTAATAACATTTATTTACATCTCCAGCTTTTCTTGACTTATTGGTGTTGTTGTAATTTAGTCATGGCTTGGATGTATGTACCCCAAGGACCACACTCCAAACAACTGAGTAGGCCTTCACTCAAGTTTAAATTTTCCTAGTCCTATAGGTTTTTATGCTCACTAACTTTGCACCCTTTTACATACATCACTGCTATTATTGGCATAGTCCTGCTAAGGAGACAGGAAATTCAAAGGGGGGAAGGCGATGGCATAGCGGTAATGACATGGACTAGCAATCCACAAACTCCAGTCAATATTCTAGCAACATGGGTTCAAATCCTACCATAATAGATGATGAAACTTGAATTCGGCAAAATCTAAAAGAAAGATCTGGCCTAATGGCAACCAATTGTTACAAAAATCCACCTGGGTCACTAAAGTCTTTTAGGGAAGAAAATCTGCTGTCCTTACCTATTCTGACCCACATGTAACTGCAGACCCACAGCAATGAGGTTGCCCACAGGGCAGTTGAGAGTCAATGAGAGATGGGCAATAAATGCTGGCCTGACCAGTGGTGCTCACATTCCCAGAACAAATGAAATGAAATCCAATTAACAAGAGGTCTAACACTTGGTAATCAATAATGTTCAGCCTTGTTCAAATGCTCACTTGGAAGCACTGTGATCTTGGATCAATTCTCATCATCTTTAATTCCTCTCATTTCTCCCACTTTTGCTACTTCTCTCCCCTCTGGTGCAGGGTATTCACAACATGGTCCTTCCTCCCCTGCACTAAGTTTGAACCTAGCTATAGGGATTCCCCAATAATTAATATGGATGTTGTATTTCTGGTGAAATAGTGAGCCATGAAGGACAAGGAAGTTAACCAGCATTATATTAGCCAAACTCAGCAAACACAGCAGTGGAAAACTCAAAATGACCTCTGTACTCTCACATTAGGAAGCTGAGTGGGAAAGGAAGGGGGAAGAAAGTCAGAAAGAGTTTCTACATCCAGTAATCTTTATTGCAATCTGTGCAGGGATATGTTGACTGAGGGAAGGAACAGGCTTAGCTGGGAGTCCACATCAAACCCATTGTCTTGACTCACACGGATCAAACAGTTTGCATGAATTTGGACTGCATGAGTCACCCAGTGACTGCAGGGAAGAATGGGCAAACAGGAAAAGAAAAATAGAATAAAATAATAATCTCTTTATTATCAAATGCATTGATGTGGACTGCATTCATGTGAAAACCTTTAGAGGAAAGGGGATGGCTGTGTACGGTTGGAGGCAGAAAAAGGGAGGGAATGGGAAAGCCCCTCCGAGTGCTCTTACTGCACTGGCTGAGGTAGATCATAACTTACTGCCCCAGGAGACATTGACACATCATTAGCTTTGTAACCTTTCCAGTAAATGCAAAAGTTATTTTGAAAGATTTTTTTTCGTTTTCACAAATGTGCAGCAACTACATAACTGACAAGTAAAGAACTGTAAAATATGTATAAAAGCTTCTGGCTTTAAACATATTCTACAATGAATTAATGTTTGAAGATAATTTTTAAAAGTAACATTTACGAATGGTTCGAGCTACATTACAAAAGCCTACACAATCTAACATAAAACCTGAATGCAGTACTGAGAGTGCTGCACTGTCAGAAGAGCTGTCTTTCACACGAGATGCTAAACTGAAGTACCATCTTCTCCTTCAGGTAGATAGATACAAGAAATCCTGTCACACTGTTCGAAGAGCATAGTGGTTCTCCCAGATACCCTGACCAATTAATTCATAGAATCATAGAATTATAGAATTCCTACAGTGCAGAAACAGGCCATTTGGCCCATCATGTCCACACTGAAGATCATCCCATCCAGACTCACACCACTATCCTATCTCTGCAATCCCCATGGCTAATCCACCTAGCCTGCACATCCCTGGTCACTATGGGCAATGGTCAATCCAACTAATCACCTAATCTTTGGACTATGGGAGGACACTGGAGCACCCGGAGGAAACCCACGCAAACACAGGGAGAACGTGCAAACTCCACACAGACAGTCACCCAAGGGTGGTATCGAACCTGGGTTCCTGGCACTGTGGGGCAGTGTTAAACAACAGTAACCAACATCATAAAACAGGTTGCTTCATCATTTATCACATTGCTGCTTTTGAGAGCCAGCATCACAAATGCACTGCTTCGCTTTCCTACATTACAATAAGTACACATCAAAAGTACTTAATTGCCCACAAAGTGTTTTGAAGTCTGTGGGTTGTATAATTGCAAATGGGCATCAGTGGAAAGGTTTCCAAAGAGGTCATTAAAAGCAAAATGCAAACATTGAAGACTATACAAAAAAAAACTAACTCTGTAAAACTGCTGCTACAAGTAGTTTCTTGAGGATGAACATATAGAGATATTGTTCTGTGTGCTGCTAAGATGTATTTACCGTCCCAGGTGTGTACAAGATCTCATCACTCTGTACCAGAATGTCTTCTGTAACTTCTCCTTCATTGTAATTAGGTCTTCACCATCCCCCTCCTCCGTCCCCCACAAAACACTGGCACTTTGGCTAATACTCTGACTGACCATTGCATCATTCACATCAGTGTAATGTAGGGCTGCCAATGTCAGGTCAAATTCAAGGACAAATCTCCACTCAATCCTCCAGCTACTTCATCCCCACAATCCAGCCGCTGGCATTCCAATATGTCTACACTAGAACGCTCTACTTTCCCACACTAAATAGAAAACAAGGAGGCAGTTTGCTGGCCATTTTGGTGATTGTCAGTAAAACAGCCTCATTTTCTATCTTCATTGTTCCAAGGTCCTACAGTCCTCATTCACAGCAATGTCTGGGAGATTGACCTGGAGACTCCAAGGCTATTTTGATTATCAACACACTTGATGTATTAATGAATTAATGTTCTCAGGAGGATGTCAATAGGAAATGGGTTTTATGTAGAAAGCAACACTGTTCAAGTGGCATTACTTTCCCTGAATATCCAAGACAGAAGCTTTCAGGAATGACAGGATACCAGACAAAGCACTGCTGCTATTCCTGAGATTAGAAAATTCAGCAAAGAAAGCATAACACAACAACGGAGAGAACCAACACAAACAAACATCAACTTTCCAAACTTCATTAAGCATCCTCTCTCAAACTTTATTTCACAATTTTAGAAATTTAAGAAAACACTCAGAGCCTTTATTTTCTAATGACCTTGCTAATTACAGCTGATCATTTGTTAAGACATTCCTAGCATAGAACTGAACTTTCATAAAATTGGTTGCCACAAATTCTTGAACTGGAGATGAGAAACCAACAAATGTCTTGGCTTTCTTGATTGCTCCCTGAACCTCAAATACACAGTTCTAGTTTACAATTCCTGTTACCTGTCTTATACAGCATGTTTCCAATGGAAGAATGAAATTAAAAAAAAAAAATCAATCCATCCACTTGTGCTGCTTAAAAATATTCCAGACAAGCTGGCTCCTGTTCTAATTTCAAAGGTATTTGTCTAATGCAGTATTGATACACATCAGTCTAGGGGAATCCCACATGGGAATGAGATCAAGCTATTCTTCCATTCCTGTAATCAATTCAGGTACTTTCACTATTGGAACTTCAGCTTCATACACTTGTGGGAGCAGATACACGTACAACATCTAATGAATGACTGCCACAACGGTTAATAAACCTGAGCCTTTCATTGTGCAAGTGGCAAATTGATTATGAAGACTCCAGAGATAACATCATTATTTTGGATGGGGCTTACATTGAGAATGCACCTCAGAATTTTGAGGTGCAGAGAGATATAGGTGTTCTAGCTCATGAGTGACAAAAGATTAGTATGCAGGTACAACACACGGTCAGGAAGGCTGATGGGATATTACAAAAGTAAAGATATTATGCTTCAGATATACAGGGCAATGGTGAAACCAGAGCTTGAATACTGTGTTACAGTCTTGGTCTCCCTATTTAAGGAAGAACATAAATGTGTTGCAAGCAGGTCAGTGGAGATTTACTAGATTAATACTTGGAATGACTGAGCTGTCTATAAGGAATGATTGCACAAGCTGGGCTTGTTTACACTAGAGTTCAGAATAGCAAGGGCTGATTTGATTGAAGTGTACAAGATCCCGAATGGTCTGGACAAAGTGGACATAGAAAGGATGTTTACTCCTTGCTCTTCTATCTCCTTGAGCTACCGACATTCTCCAAATCCAAAACTACTTCACTGGGTTTCTTTCATACGTCTATAGACAAAATTATCAAGTGGATGATCCATTTTGGTCTCCTCCCAAGGATCCCAGTATCCCAGATGCCTGTCTTCAACCAATTCTATTCATTCCACATGATATCAAGAAATGGCTGAACACACTGGATATTTCAAAGTTTACAGGTCCTGACAATATTCACGCAATATTAGAACATAGAACATAGAACATAGAACAGTACAGGCCCTTCAGACCACGATGTTGTGCCGAACTTTTACCCTAATCCTAAAGTCCATCTCACCTCCTATCTAACAATATTGCCGAGCTGACACCAAAGTTGAATTATATCACCAATATTTCACGATCGCTGGGTAAAAATTGTAACCACCCCCCCAACCCAGGACTGTGGGTGTCCCTTCAATCCAAAAACAGCACCATTTCAGCAAGGCAGCTCACCAACACCTTCTTTAGGGCAATTAGGGATGAGCAATAAATGCTTGTCCAGCCAGCGACACCTCAGCCCAGGAACAAATAACCAAAAAAAAATGCCATCCTCTTTAAATCCCTCCTTATTTCACTATTTGCCATCTTATGTTAAAACCAATAACTTTTGGACACCTCCCCAAATTTCTTTTCTAATCCTGCTTTAAGTCTGGCTTTGAACCTTGGGGCATTTTGGTATTTCGAAGATGCTATGCAAGTACTAATTGTCTAAATCATAAGTTCTCTGCCTAAATCATAGCATTTTGAAAATAGAGCAGACAAAATTATTTCTACGCCCAAATCAATAACTTCTATTAAATGACTGCTTCTGCACTGTGCTACTCTATGATCTTAATCACTTGGCAATGAAGTATTAAAGTTCATGAACATATTTGTGAAATATATATTTGTCTCAGTGTGTGCAGACAAAAAAGGCATTTGATTCATCCTACTCATTCTTTTGGAACAGACTGTGCCCTCTACTTCACATTTAACCATCTCTTGAATAATGCCAAAGCTTTTCCTTTAACCTTTCCAAATATTCAGTTGCTTAATGCTGGAACACATTCACCTAAACCAATGATATCCTATTATGGCCCTTTGTGGCTTAAGGATCTGCCTTCTATATATTTAGGAATAGGGTCAAGCCATTTAGTCTCTCAAGTCTATAACCATTAGCAAATCCTTGTGTATTCCTTTAGTTTCTACATGACTATCAGAGTGTAGCTTACTGATGGTGCTGGGATTCTTTGTTGTTCATTTTTCTTGTTCCTTGACAGATGGAGTTATCTAGTTTATATGGAACATCCTAAAGTATCATTAAGCATTAACAAGTATGTATGGGATCAATTAGTATCATGTGTATATGTCAACATTCATCATTTGTCTTTTCTACGGTGCAAAATTTGTTGTTGGACCTTTTGAAGCTTTTTAGGCAATAAATAATTGGGATCCTGAATTTGATAATAATTTGAACTTAAATTGTCCATCAATCATTAAGTGATTGAATAATTAGGGCAAACTGAGCCTAAAATTAATTCCAATAGTTTAATTTCCAATCATAATACTAACAAGCAGCAGATGACCACATAGTAATGTTTGATGTACTGAATGGAGTGTAAAGCTTTTAACAAACCTGCTTTATTTCATTGTACCTGAAAAGTTGAAGTGATCGGAAATCTGAGCTTATTACCATAATTCAGTACTATGGATCTGAAGGGATTCCCCTCTGCTTGTAATTTGGTAATTGCGAAAATAACTATGGCTGGCCTGTTCAGTGGAGGGTGAAGGGACTATTTGTAGACACAGTTTGAGCAGAATTGAAAGTTACTTTCTGGCCAAATGAACCAACTCCTCCTGACTTTGAATTTTGTGGTCAGAATCTGTCTTTATTGCTTTTCCCTTAATAATCTCCGTTCAGTCCCCAGTCCATGCTGATCCAATTATACTAAGTTTAGAACTAAATAATTTTTAAGTCCAATTTCCATACTGACCTCAGGTGTTGTTCAAGGGCATTCTATATTCTTACATCACTTTTTGCCCTCTGCCACCCCACCCATTCAAATAGTGATTTCATCTAAGATCTCAATAAGGCACTGGATAGTGATCAGCAAATAGAAGCTAATGCAGCATAGAGAATCCCAAAGTCATTCTAGTCAGTGCGGTTCAATTTGGAATGTTGTACTGTCAATGGGAAATACTGCATATCAGACTTGTGAGCAAGCATATAGGTCATGAAATAAAGGGTACAGTGGCAAGGTGGATACAGAATTGGCTGAGTGATAGGAAACAGACAGCAATGCTTAATCCAACAACAACAAAAACAAAGTTGCTGGAAAAGCTCAGCAGGTCTGGCAGCATCTGTGAAGAAAATATCAAAGTTAACGTTTCGGGTCCAGTGACTCTTCCTTACGGCATCCGCAGTTCTTTTGGTTTTTATTTAGCAATGATTAATAAGTATTTGTCAGGGTGGAGAAAGGTTTGTAGTGGCATTTCTCAGGGGTCGGTATTGTTTTTCCTGATTTTGTATCAATAATCTAGACCTTGGAGTGCAGGGGACAATTTGTAAGTTTTCTGATGATGCTGAACTTGGAAGCACAGAACTTCAAAAGGAAACTGACAAGTTGGTAGCATTGTGGACAGGTAGCAGATGAAGTTCACGGCACAGAAGGGTGAGGTGATAAGTTTGGGAAAAGGAGCATGGAGAGAATGTATAAAATAAAGGTACTACCTTAAAAGGGTGTGTAGGAGCAAAGAGCAATGTGTGTAGAAGTCATTAAAAAGGTGGCAGGATAGGTGGAGAGCACAGTATATAAAGCATATATCATCAGAGGATTTATTATAAGTGGCATAAAGTACAAGAGTAAGGTGGTTATGCTGAACTGTACAAGACACTGGTTAGACCTCAGCTAGAGTATGTGTGCAGTTCTGAGTGCCACACTTTAGGAATGATATGAATGCATTGAAGAGTGCAGAAGAGATATACAAGAATCCAAAGATGAGAAGCTTTAGTTACGAAAGTAGAGGAGAAGGTCAAGAGAAATTTAATTCAAGTTTTCAAAGCATAAGGCGCCTGGAAAGAGCATGCAGAGAGAATCTGTCGCTGCTTGTCAACCGGTCAAGAACAAGGCAGCACAGATCTAAAGTGGCTTGAAAACAAATGTGATGTGAGAAGGAACTTGATCGCACAGTGCATGCTTCCAATCTGGAACACACTGCAGCTGCCTCCACCACGCCTCCAGTCAACCAGAGCTTTCAAGAGGGCATTAGATGATTATTTACAGGGTTATAGGGAAAGGGGAGGAGGACGGCGCAATGTCTTAATACACCCTTGGAGAGCTGGTGCAGACACGATGGGCCAAATGGCCATCTTCTGCACTGTAACGATTTTGAAACCATTCAGGATCTTATACACTTCAATCAAGTTACCACTCATTCTTTAAAACACCGAGAGAAAGAAGCCCACTCTGTTCACATTTTCCTCACAAGTCATCCCATTCATTCCAGTTACCAATCAAGTAAACCTCCTTTGAACTGACTCCAAGAAATATCGACTTGGCTTTAGAAAGTGCCATGTTCAGGAACTTTGGAGAATGGAAGATAGAAATGGAATGGTGCAGTAAATTTCATTCTTACAAGATATGTGCACCCATCATTGCAAAAGGCAAGGCTGAAGCATTTGCATCTTTCTTCAGCCAGAAGCTCCAAGTGGATGGTGCATCTTGGTTTCCTCCAGATATCCTAACTTCAAACTTTACAGCCTTCAGCCAATTCAATTCACTCCCATATGATATGAAGAATCAGCTGGAGGCACCACATATTGCAAAAGCTATGGGCCTTGACAACATTTTGGCAATAGTACAACATTTGTGCTCCAGAATTTGCTGTGCCTCTGGCCGTTGTTCCAGTATAACTACAACACTGGTGCCTACCCAGCAATGTGAAAAACACCCAAGTATGTCCTGTCCACAAAAAGCAGGACAAATCCATTCAGCCAATTATTGCATGACCAGTTTACTCTCAGTCATCAACAAAAAGATAGAAGGGGTCATCAACAGTGCTATCAAGCAGCACTTGCTTAGCAATAACATGCTCACTGATGCTCAACTGGGTTCAGTTACGGCCACTCCTGACTTCATTACAGCTTTGGTCCAAACAGGGGCAAAAAAGCTGAACTTCAGAGGGGAATTGGGAGTGACTGCCCTGACTTCCAGGCAGTATTTGAATGAATGTGGCATCAAGGAGCTCTAGCAAAACTGAAGTCAACAGGAATCAAGGGGTAAATCTCTGCTGGTTGGAGTCACACCTAGCAAAAATGCTGTGGTTATTGGAGGTCAACCATCTCAGCTCCAGGACATCTCTCTGCAGGAGTTCCTCAGGGTAGTGTCTGAGGCTCAACCATGTTCAGCAGCTTCATCAATGACTTTCCCTCCATCATAAGGTGATAAATGAAGATGTTTGCTGATGATTGCACAATGTTCAGTACCATATGTGACCTCTCAGATACTGAAGCAATCCGTGTTCAAATGCAACAAGATCTGGACAACATCCAAGCTTGTGCTGACAAATGGAAAGTAAAACGCATACCACACAAATGTCAGACAATGGTAATCTCCAACAAGAATGAACCTAACCATTGCCCCTTCATGTTTGATGGCACTACAGTCATTAAAATTCCCACTATCCAAGTTCTGGGGACAACTATGGACAAGAAGATCCTGTTGAAGCAGCTACATAAGTAAGATAACTACAAGAATAGGTCAGAAGCTAGGAGCTCTGCAGTGAGTAACTCACCTCCTGACTTCTCAAACCCTGTCCACCATCTACAAGGCGCAAGTCAGGAATGTGATGGAATATTCTCCATTTGCCTAAATAAGTGCAGCTCCAACCACACTCAAGATATTCCACACCATTCAGAACAAAGCAGCCCTTCCAAAGTGAAATTGAGTGAGAACCGAGACAGAGGGATGTGGGAGACTTGATCTTTCCCTTCCTGGAGGTGTGTAAAGTGCTAGTAATTGTAAGTATTGAACCTGCTTCTTGCCCCCTCAATAATTAAATGGTGGTTGAGATGGTTCATTGAGGACTTTGACAACTGGCCATTGCCAGCAGTTAGGACCCATAACTGGTCAATTAATGGCTGGTTAAGGGCCTCAACTTGCCACCAGCCTAACTGCCTGCCTTCCCAGCAGATTAGAAAAGTGGCTAGTTTCCTGTCCAGGAAACCGGGTCCGGCGATGAGAGTGGGGGGGTGTGGTTGGGGCTACGGCAGTGAAACAATCATTTGCCTCAATTTAAAGCCGAGAGAAGGCAAGAATGGGGGAATAATGGGTGATTGTTGAAAGTCAATCCCCTTTTCCTCCAATCCCCACCACTGCATCCCCACACTGCCCCGCCCCAGCCCCTGTGAAAAATTTGACCCCCTGAAGCATTGTCCTTAACCAACAGTCTTTAGGACCCAGAGGCCGCCATCTTTCTCAGTACAGGGCCACATGTTCCTCCCAAAAATCCTATTCACATGCTTAGCTGGGAGAGGAGGAACACCAAGGCTGAAAAGGTGATCTGCTTCCAATCCCCAATTTCATTTGGATTGTACTGAGGCCAACTCTGAGTTTGCGCCACCGGAAGCAAATATGAGGGCAGTGTTAGTTAACCCCAACTCCTGAGCTTGGTCCTGGTCCCAGTCCCGTTCCTGTCTCTGATGATCAGAACTTGGGCTGAGTCTGTCTCTCTCTAGCTCTGTGTTTTAAACTGTAGGTTTAAAAAAAAGTACTATTCGTTAGCTTTGCACTTTTTAAATGGTCATCTTAATTAATTACTCATTTTTGAAAAAAATATTCATTTTGTTGCCTTGTTTTTCTTTTTGCTCAGCAGGTTTTGAACATTTTCATCATTCCTCAAGCTGGTTTCTTGAAACTCACATGTATAATTGTTGTGCCAAACCTCTCTTTCCAAAATTTGGTTATCAGACCCTTGAGTGACTATTGAATTGCATGCAGCCCCTCTTGTGAAGAAGTTGTACTCCCTGGTCTATATTGCACACAGGTATTTTCATCAAGTCACTCTAAGGTCACTTAGTTGAAAGGCTTTACTCCAAATGCTTGTAGCAAGAGACAGTATCTGCATGAAGTACAGCAAAAACCAAAAGCAGACAATGTACATTGTGAGTAACTGTCTGATCAGATAAAGCCAACCCCACTACAGAGACAACTGATATAATGTCAAAACAATTTTGAGGCAAAGTCATTTCCATTCAGTGCAATTTAAGACACCTTAAATAAGATAAACTCAAAACATCAAATCAAGTTTTGTACTACATTAGTCCAGGGCTATTATATGGTGGATTTATATTACAACGGTAGCATATACACAGCAGTCATTTTGCTTTGCCTCAACACAGCAGTTATAGTATAAATTCAGTTTTACATCACGCACTGATTGACCTGACGTGAAGGAAGGAGCCTTTAATTGTTCAGGTTTTAGCACTGGATGTGAATGTACTTAACATTCACGTCAAGTTGAAATCACTTCACATCAATGCTCAACTCACATTGAATTTGATGGGAGGTTATCTCACAGAAAGCTACCTAAAAATAGTCAAAGGCTTAAACTTGCTTTAATACCAGCATCAACATATTAATTTACTGACATTAGATTAACTCAGATAGGCAAATCCAATCTAGGAATTTAATCATGTTGTAATATCACATCCTTTCAATGTGTTTCCAATCTAATGAAAATGCTGCAATTTTCTGTGTGAGAGTTAATGACATTCAGTGGCAAAAATATGTTCAATCTATTAGGGGTCAATTATTATGAAGAATACATGATTGTCAGTTGCTTCTTTGTTAATTCATTATACAGCATCGTCCCTGCCTGGCACTGTTTCATATTTAATTAAAAATGTTTAAGTGTAAAACAATACAGTAGCTTTTTCAAAGGAATGCTAAGTTTTGAAAACTATGGACATTCTTTTCAATCAGAAATGTCACAGAAAATCCTTACACTCTTTTCTAAATAGGCACTGGCATGGATTTAAGAAAAGATTACAGGATCTCCTCTGAATTTGCATGCATCAAATGGAAAAACTATTGAATTGCAAATTAAAGCTTAGTAACAAATATTTAATCAATCCAGCATCCTTCTAACCTAGGCTATTCATTGCTAAGCAACATTTTATTATCTTAAAACAAAATTGTACTGACCTGGAAACGCTACCATGAAGACACTGCTTTTCTGCACTTCCACCCGATGAAACAGAGCAATAAACAGAACTTCAGAGACGGTAGAAATTCTATTAGGGAGTTTCCTAGGCTGGATCAGTTCCTGGTACAGCTGGGGATGGCCTGTATAAAAACTCCCAGAAAAACTATTTGGGGAAAGTTCCCAGAGCAACATAAGCTCTTTCTTCTGCAGTTTGAACTTTTATCGGAGAAATGCCGTTAACTATATTAAAGTTAGCGTATGATCAAGAGCTCCACATTGTCAAAAGAAATGTAAATGTTAGGAGCTATTTCCTTTAAGTGCAATGAATTTTTTAATTGAAGGATTGTTTGGAACATTTCTCATATCATATTTACCGGCAGCATGATCCATTTCTTCAGCAACTTTATAACTCAAAATTTTAATAAGATAAAAATACAACCTAAGATTGTTCAAAATTTAGTAATGGCAGTCGATATAAATGACAGAAAATGATCAATACAAACTCAAGTGCAAATGTTCAGTAAATTAGCTGAGTACCAAACCATGAAGGAGACTGGTTTGAACCATGGCATTCAAGAAACAATTCTCCAAATGCAGCTGTTATCAATCAACAACTCTTGCAGGGAACATTGATGAGGAAATCAAGGATCGCTGTAGCTCAGATTCTGACTATTAATCTAAGTGCATGAAGGCCCAGCTGGGCACAAACACACTTTTCCAATCGTGCTCTCTACTGGAATACATAAATGTCACATCTGAAAGGTTTTTTTCGGTAATTTGATGCACAAATACTTTCCAAACATTTTTTCTCATAGTCAATTGTTTCTGACACAAGGGGATAGGATAAGGCATTATCGTATGTAACATGACCACACACAGTTTGTGAATCAGGAATTGGAAGCTAAGGAGAATGTCAAGGAAATGATAATCACCAGGCAAATGGTGCTGGGCAAATCCTTGCAGTTGTGGACTTGACAAGTCACAGACATCTCATGGACTTCACCTTAGGATTTCAAAAGAAGTAGCTAATGAGACAATTGATACTTCGGTTTTAAATTCCCCGAATTTGCAAAAGGTTCTATTTGCAAATGTAATTTATTCAAAAAAGGGCGGGAGACACAAGAAAAAGCAAGAAAATACAGGCCAGTTAGTGTCATGTCTTTATAGAGAAGATGTTAGAAACTATTGTTAAACATGTTGTTGCAGGATACTTAAAAAAATTCAAGATAATCAAGCAGAGTCAGCTTTTTAAGAGGGGTATCCTGTATAACCAATTTATTGGAGTTCTTTGAGGAAACAACCTGAGCTGTGGATAAAGTGAAACCAGATGATGCACTGTACTTTGATTTAACCTAATAAAATGCCTTCTGGAAATTTAACGTTATTGCGAAAGATAATAGCTCTTGGTGGATGGGGTAACATGTTGGCTGGCTAACAGGAAACAGAGTTGGCATACATGGGTCACTTTCTATTTGGCAAGCGGTAACGATGGTATGCTACAGGGATTAGTGCTGGGACATCAACATTTTTTTAAACAACTTATAGAAAACAGGACCAAAGGTATTGTTGCTAAAACTTATCGATGACGCAAAGGTAGGTAAACAAGTAAATTGTGAAGAAGTCATAAACAGGCTACAAAGTGGTAAAGATAGCTTGAGTGAGTGGACAGAAATGTGACAAGTGAAGTGTAAATGTGCCAGGAAGAATAAAAAAGAAGCATACTACGTAAATGGTGAGAGATTGCAAATCTCTGAGATGCAGATAAATCTGGATGTCTTAGTGCATGGATCGCAAAACGAGGTAGAAATCAATCAGGAAAATGAAGAGAATGTTATTGTTGATCACCAGGGGAATTGAATACAAAAGACAGGTTATGAATCAGTTATGCAAGGTATTGTTGAGACAATATCTGGTGGACTGTACAGTATTGGTCTGCTTATTTAAGGAAGGACATAAATGTGTTGGAAACAGTTCAAAGAAGGTTTACTAGACTAATACCTGAAATGGGAAGATTGTTTAATGAGGAAAGGTTAGACAGGCTGTGGCTTGTATTGTCTGGTGCTTGAAAAGAATAAAAATAATTGACTACAACGTACAAGACCCTGTAATGTCTTGACATATTACATATGAAAAAAATGTTTCCTCTTGTGGGATGATCTAGAACTGGAGCTCACTGTTTCAAAATAAGAGATTGTTCATTTATAATAGAGGGGAGGAGAACTTACCTTACTCACAAAGGGTCAGGACTCTTTGTAACTCTGCTTTTGCTGGTTTTACAGGAAGAGAATAGTTTAATATTTTTTACAGCCGAAATAAAACCTTCTAGATAAAGAAACGAGTGAAAGGTTATTGGGGTACATGGAGTAATCGAATTAGCTGTGATAATAGTTTCAGAATAAGGGTTCACTCATTTAAGATGAAAATCACGAAGAATTCCTTCTCTTAAAGATTGCTGGGGTTTGAAATTCTCAACCCCAAAGAATCAATCCCACAGAAGCACTGACCATATTCAAGGTTGAATTGGCTTGATACTTGAAGAGTTAAAGGTTATAAGGACCGGGAAGGAAAAATTGTAGTTGAGGCCAAGATCAGATTAACCATCATTTTATTGAATTGAGGGACCATATGATCTATTCCTGCCCTTACTAGCACAGGACAATACTGAAAGAGTAATTTATGAGATATCCCTACTTGCAGGTAAGTTTATTCTTCAGTGGCATACAATTTGACATGCCAGGTACCAAATCATCTCCCATATATGCAACTGAGTATTAACATTTAAATAGTCACAAGATAAATAATGCCTCTGGGTTACTTTGAAGATCAAATATAATTTTTAAAAATATTTTTACTGTTGGGGATTTTCCATATAATTAGTACATTAACATCATTACCATTTTATTTAACCAATTGACAGGTTTCAAAGTGATTACTTGCTTTAAATTTCTTTATATAAATAATCCAAGTGAACCAAGGTCCTAAAGAAGTTCCCATTTGACACAGTATTAATGAAACAACTATTTTATTTTTTAAACAATTTCACTCACAGTATTCTACAAATGACCATTTCATTGAATTCCCCGCAGCTCAATATGCATTTACACAAACCATTAATATTACACTTTGAGCAATCTACAGACACTTTTTCTTCTGCCCATTTCAATAATCAGGTTGTCAATTCCTGTGGACCAAAATTCAACCTTATGTGTAAATTAATAAAAAAAAGAAGCAATCTTTTAAAGCAGAGATGTATGCATTAGAAATAATTCACAGTTCTGTTCACTCCCACTCGCCAGGTTCACAAAACTTTCAGAGAACAACTCAACCCAAGCCTTGAATTTATGAGATAAATATTTAACAAATGTAGGAATCAGTTTTTTTGCTTAATGGTACCTTTCATTAGATCTATGGATTTAAACCAAATCTCAGACTTAAGCATATGATCTTGGCTCAAATATAGCACTGAGAGAGACCTGCATTGTTACAGCTGCCACCTTTTGATGCAATTAGATTACACATGCCCTCTCATGTAAAATCATTCAAAACAAAAAAAGGAACAGTGCAGTTCTTCTAATGTTCCAACCTACATTCATTCCCCAACCAATATCACTAAAATAGAAATCTTGGTCATTTGGCGCATATGCTGATTGTGGGACCTGGCTGTGGGAAATTGACTGCTGTGTTTCCCTATTTTACCACAATGACCACACTTCAAAAAAAAATACTTTATTGGCAAAAAGCACTTTGAAATATTCTGATGTCATCAAAGGTGCTATCTAAACTTAAGTTCTTCTTCCTCCTTTAAGCACAAGATTAACTCAGCAAACTGAGGAGGGTAAAATATTTAATTAATCACCAGTACGGTAAATTATTCAGAAGTCTCACATTGGTGGTAGCTCTCTGTGGTTTGGATCATGTCACAAAAATTCTCTAAGAATTATTTGAAATGTGGCCTAGAAATTGAGTCAGACTGAATGCAAGTTAATGAAAGGGCTAATGTTAACTTAACCATGAGCATTTTTTCCCAACAAGATTTTTTAAAAACCACAGTATAAATACAAAAATCAGTAGAAGTAGTGGCAAGGATTAATTAGGCCAAGAAAAAAAATAACTAACAGGACTAGGATTCATTTCTAGAGGAAGCAAATTGAAGAGCAGAGAAATTCTGGTAATTTTGAATAGATTGTTGGTGAGATCACACTTGGTCATACTGCATACCATTCTGGTCTCAGTATTATCTCTCTTTGGGACAACACAATGAATTAAGTGCCCATTTGAAAGGTGGACTACTAACCCACTGTAACAGAATAAACTAATATTTCAAAGGAAACTTACTAACTCAAATTGAAATCCCTATAGATCAGACTCCACACCAGAACTCCTAGCGCACACTAATCGAAGAAGACTTCGAGCCTCCTGACAGAACATAGAAAATAGGCAGAACATCAGGCTGAATCATCTAAAAAGCTCACTGTCTGGACCTATTGATGATTACCTTGGCTGCTGCCAAAAGCAGTCCCATGAAGAGTTTTCCTGATCTGGGTCGCCAAATTACATATATATAAAAGAAAATGCACATCAAATGTACTAAAGAGCATGAGAGAAAGATTCATTAGGATGATAGGCGTACTGCAAAGCTTAAAGCTATTAGGAAAAATTGAATAGGCCATGGTGGTCTTTTCTCTAGAGAAGCGAATGCACAGCAGTAACTTGATAGAGGCTTTTAAGATAATGAAAAAGTTTGATACAGCAAACGTGGAGAAAATGTTTTCACTTGGGCGGGCAAGTTTCGAGCCTAGAATTGGAAGCCATAAACATAAGACAGTTGTGAAAAAGCCAAAAGCGAGAGTAGGGCAACCCTTTTTTTTAAACCAAGTCTCCTCATCATAACGATCTAAAACACAGATCTTCAGTCCATCATATCTGTGCTGATCAAAAACAACCACCAAACTATTCCAATCCCATTCCCCAGCACTTGGCCCATTGTGTTGAATGTCTTGGCATCACAAATGCACCTCTATCCACGGAAGGATTTTCTGGTTACGGACAGAGTATAATGATTCCTGGGATGGCAGGATTGATGTATGAAGAGAAACATAACCAGTCCTTGATGACTGTAGTCCAAAACCAGGGGCCACAGTTTAAGGATACAAGGTAGGTCATTTAGGACTGAGATGAGGAGAAATTTCTACACTCAGAGAGTGACGAGCTATTGGATTCTGTGCCATGCAAAGCAGTTGAGCCAAAAACATTGAATGTTTTCTAAAAGGAGTTAGATTTAGTTCTTAGGACTAAAGGAAACAAAAGGTATGGAGAGAAAGAGGGAACAGGGTATTGACAATCAGCAATGATCATATTGAATAGTGGAGCAGGCTCAAAGGGCTGAATGACCTCTACTTCTGCTCCTATTTCTTACGGTCAATTTAACTGGCCTATAGTTACCCATTTTTTGCATGAGTCCCTGTTTCATATTAAGGCATTTCATTGGCAGTTAAGGAATTTTCTAGAATCAAAGGATTTACTTTCCCTGTAGATACTTTATTTAACATCCTAGCATGGATCTCCCATCAGGCCCGGGGGACTTAGCTCCATTAGTTTCCCCAGCATTATTTCTCTATTTATAGTTATTGTATTTATTTCTGGATTTGAGCAGGTGAACGTTGAAAGGATGTTTCTCTTGTGGGAGAATCTAGAACTTGGTGTCATGGTTTAAAAATAGGGGGTCACCCAATTAAGATAGAGATAAGAAATTATTTTTCCTCTCCGAGGGTCGTGAACCTTTGAGATTCACTTCTTCAAAAGGCAGAGCATGCAGAATCTTTAAAATATCTTTAAAGGCAGAGGGAAATAAAGGAGTGTTGATTAGCAAGAGGATGAAGCTTTACAGGAATGTAGAGTTGAAGTTAAAATCAGATCAGCAGCAGAGCTCAAATGTAGAGCAGACTCAAAAGGCCGAGAGGCCTACCCTTGTTCCTATGTTCATATTTAGTCTCCTCCTTTTGCCCCTCGATTATTTACTATTTTTGGAATGCTATAAGTGTCTTCTACAATGAAATCTAATGCAAAGTATTTAGTCAACTCCTCTGCCATTTCCTCATTCTTGTTCTGTAAGGGGCCAATGTTATTTTTGGCTCCTCTCTTCCTTTTTATATATTTATAGAAGCTCTTGCTGTCCATCTTTGTATTACTTGCAAGTTTATCTTCTCCCTTTTTTTCTGGTAACCTTTTGTTAGCTTTCTCCCAAACCTCTGGCTTGTCTTACTGCTCTCACTAATCTTTTCCACATTGCAGTTTTTTTTCTTTCAAGAAGAAGCCTCTCTGCAATTATCAAACCTGAAATATTAATTCAGTGAAAATGGAAAATGCAAGCAAGCTGCTATTCCATGGGGTTGTAGGACGCAGAACAGAGAGGATTTGCTAGTAGAACTGAAAACAAGCTTGAAAGGTCTCTCTCTCTTGCACAGTAGAGTAACCAGTGACAGAACTAATTGGAAAGAAACAGAGAACTTTAAAAGGTAACTGCAATATTTGCTTACTGTCATTTACTTCTCTGTCATTTTGCATAATTTAGAAATGAATATTGATAAATCTACCTAGACTTAAAAGTCAAGAAAAGCTTCATTTTTAGCTTGTTTGTTGACATTAATGGATATTACATATTATAGATATCATTTCACATTGAATCACCTCTCTTATTCTGCTTAGAAATCCTGTACATTTCAATCTGTGATACTGAGGTGTTCGCTAATTTCATGTCTCTCCTCAATTGGTATTGCTGACACTTTGCATTGAATATCTGACACCAAGCCATTCATGGAATTTGGAAACAATAGGAAGGCTGAGCTTTTATTTATATAACGTTCACATCACCATTTGTCCAAAAATATTTCATAGCCAATAAGTTACATTTTAATAAAAGTAAAACATTTGGATGCTGGAAATCTGAGACAACCACAGAGAATGCTAGACGAATTCAGCAGGTATGGTAGTATCTGTGGAGAGAGAAATAGAGTTCACATTTTGAGTCAAGTATAACCCTGCTTCAGAACTGAAAGGGTTGAAAAACGTTTTATTTACACATATTTTTGACAGAAGCGTAGGAACAGCAAGAGGTCAGATAGTGTACAGGTTCAGTGCAAAAGACAAAGGAGATGTTAATGCTGGTAAAAGAGAAAAAGAGATGTGCAATGGGTGTACATGAAGGTGTGAAAGGGAGCAAACGGATGCTCTCTAATGAGTGCAAAAGAAACAAGACAAGGTTTTTGGCAGGGTTGGGGGGGGGGGCGGCGATTGGTGGCAGTGAAAAACAGACACAATGTGATCAGTTTCTGAAGTTATTGAACTCAATGTTGAGACCTCGAGACTGTAAAGTGCTTAAGCAGAAAATGAGGTGCTATTCCTTGAGCTTGCACTGTGCTTCGTTGGAACATTGTGGCAGGCCGAGGACAGAATTGTTAGCATGAGACCAAGACGATTTATAGAAACGACAAGCAACTGGGAGGACAGGGTATTTCCTACAAACAGAGCAAAGGTGTTTGGCAGAGTGATCATCCAGTCTATGTTTGGTCTCACCAATGTAAAGGTGACCATGTTGGGAGCAGTGAATGCAGTAGATCAGATCAAAAGTAGTATAAATAAAATGCTGCTTGACCTGGAAGGTGTATTTGGGGGACAGTAAGGACAGAGGTGGTGAATGGACAAGCGTTACAGACAATGCATAGGAAATTGCCATGGGGGAGTGAGACTGAGGATGAAGCCAGCATATCCACAGTACTCCATTTGGTTATCAATCTACAGTATGTGCTCAGGTTTTTCAAACGTGACATAAAACTACAACCTTCTTATTCCAAGGTAGGCTTGTAATGACATGAAATAATACAAAATTTTAGATTACCTGTATTAATCATTTTTTTCTCACATTTAAAGGCACTCAATACCAAATCTCCAATCTAGAAATGCAAGTACCTCCTTTTGTTTGTTAAATGGAAACATATTACTCTAAGGCTCACCACTGACGTCTGCTTTAACTGCAACAAGAATCTACCATTCCCTTTAAAAAAAGAAGATTCTACAGACAGTGGAGGAAAATCAGATTTTGAAATCGGAGTTTCAATAACACACTTACACAGCACCCACCTAAATTTTTTGAACATAAATGTTTGTGTGCCTTTATTATTTGTCAGCGCAACACCTTTGAAACATTAAAAAAAATGAGATCTTAGTTATTAATGAAGTCCTTTGTAAAGTATCAACAGAAATACCTCAGTGGGGAGAATGTTCGTTATCTTGTTAGAGGACGGAAAATAATTTGCTTTTGTAAAGGAAATTTTATGCCCAAAAGGTTAAGGGGATGTGGCTGTTTTCAAGGCAAAATGAATGAAAAGGTAGGTTTTACTAAAAACAAGGTGAAGAATAAGTCTCTTTATTATTCTGTATAGGAAACCACAAACCTAATTGCTTTTTTACCCTGAATGGAAATAGTAACAGCTGCAAATGCATAGTCTCTTAAAAACATGTACAGCATTTAATGACAGTTTTGTCTTATTATAAAATGCTTCTGAGCAGTATAATTGTCATGATCAATAAAACTTGGATGAAGGTAATTAATTAATTTTAATTCAAAGCCTTTTACTGAAGTTTGTATCTTTATAAATAAAGAGTATAGTCCTTGAGACCAGAAATACTCTTCTGTGAAAAGATTACACATATGAAATATGTCCATTCTATCAGCTGTCAGCTTATGCTTCTCAGCTTTAAACTGAAAAACACACCAATACCAGTTTGAAATATTTTATTCAGCAAGAAATCAACCCACGCTTATAGCAAATTTGAGTGCACAATACTGTGCACAAGAGGCCACAAACGTACCCTTCAACATACCACCGGGAGTATCAGTTGGCAGCTGAGATGACACAATTATTCCATTGTAGAGAATAAGTCTTTTTTATTGTCTTAAATAACAAAGAAGCATTTTTTCCCACAGGTCTCCAGTTTTCATCCCGCTATTTCCAAGTATCTGCAGGGGAAGGCACCAATCTTCAAGTAAAGGTCACAGTGCTCTTTCACAATCACTCACTTAAATACTACCTTCTATAGGACTTGCATAGTCACTGCTTTTTTGCCAAAATAAGACTGTTTGCTTTAATGGATGGTGTGGCTGAACACATCTGAGAATCTCAAAAATCTCCCTTACAATAATCAGCAGGTCCAAGATTCAATCCACGTTCAGACCTAATGACAGTTTATGAAGGTCATTTAGTCTGGTTTCTTGATATATAGAGATACTCTAATCAGAGTCAATGACTAGATTAATTCTTTATACTCTGTCACACACACAAAAAAAATTACGTCCCATTGTTTGGCTATCTTTTCTCACATAGTTAAAACAACTGCAATAGCCAATAACAAGAGTAACCCATTGTAGATTTGCATACTTTTCCAAGAAGAACAGCCATATTGGTTAATTTATATCAGCTGGTGGACAAAGTGAAAACAACTGGAGACATAGCACTGAGCAGATAACATTCAATAGTGAATATTTAACCTGATCAATTTGGATTTCCATTAAGCTGCCTCTTTGACCTTACATTCATCATAGTCATTTGTGTTTCAATTGTTGTATCGAATTCATAGTTTATTGTTGAAAGACTTCCATATTAAGTCCTCCCTAATTGTTCATGCACTTTGTTTTGCTTTGTGTCTCACAAATTCATTTAAGTTCCTCCTAGAAAGTAAATGGTTCATTGTAATCTTTGACTGTCACTGTGGGTCAACTAAACAATACTGAAATATCATTACCTGTTGCAATTAAACTTTGGTATGACCCAAATTATTTGCCAAATACAGATGATCAAGCCAAAGTGTTAACAGATCCAAGAAGACGATCTTAATTTGACAATTAAAGGCTTATCCTGTCTTAATCAACTAGTTTTATGGTTCACATTACTATCTAAGGTCTTTTTCTTAAGTTCTGAAAAGATGAAATTATTTAGGTGCAAAGTAACTGAATCTCTGGAGGTCAGACTTTACTAGACCACCCAAGGTATATAGGAGTAAGTGTTCTTTCAGGTGTACTAATGAGGTCAGAACATTTTTTTAAAAATGGGATGAGGGCATCACTACTAAGATCAGCTTTTATTACCCAGGCCTAATTGCCCTTGAACTGAATGTCTTGCTACACCATTTCAGAGGGCAGTTAAGAGTCAACTATTCTGCTGTGGGTCTGGAGCCACATGTATGCCAGGCTGCATGAAAGTGAGAGATTTTCTTCCCTAAAGGACACTACTTTATAACAATGATAGCTTCACAGTTACCAATTCTGAGATTTTCAATGTATTAATCGAATTTAAATTCCCCCACCCACCAAGGTGGGATTTGAACCCATACCCACAAACCATTAGCCAAGGCCTCAAAGTTACTAGTCCGGTGACGTTGCAACTATGCCACGATCTCCCCAAGATTTAGATGGGTAGAAGCCATTAAATAATCAGATGGCTTTCAATTAGATGGAATACCGGAGACAGTGATGTGCTGTATCGTCCTGTTTTTAACAGAGGTTTATTATTATTGTGGAACTCAGGATCAAGTGTTTTCATTTTGAGTCTGCAAGTACATTTGTAAACATGAGTATTTCTGGGTGGAATCAGCAAATCTGAAGAAAAGAGTGGTTAGTTCTATTAGAAGTAAAAATAAGCCATGTGGGTCACTGAGTCAAATGATTTTTATGACGGTAAAAAATAATTAAGTTAAATTTCTTTTTGGAACATCCCAGATGTGCTACATTGACACGTTGATAGAAATGTAGGTCCTTGCAATCTGCGTGAGGTTTATTTATGTGTTTAAGAAACATTTCAGCTTGGGAACAGGCAGTGAGAGTGAAAGTCTGCCAAGCAGCTCTAGACCAGAAGTTCATCAAGACAATTTCTGAGATGGAGTCCGTAAGTAAGAAAGTAGGATGGCTCATGCTTGTGCCAAAGGGTTGAACATAATTTAAAAGCAATCAACTTACCAAGTACCTGTGGAAGGAAGGTTCACAAAATTTCAAACATTAAAAGATATTGTTGAAAATTTTTAGAACCAATCGTAGTAAATGAAGGGACTTTCACCCACTGTGTTGGGCCAGGACTGAGGGACAGGTTCAGAGGATTTCAGATTTGAAGTATAAGTGATTGTGTTTCTTTCACGGTAAAATATAGTAGATAATCCAAGGTGAACAGTTATTGGGAACTGTTTGCTTTGTTTAGTTCTTGTATTGTAAAATCCTTTCTTTTAAACGGTAGAATCTTGTGGCTTCATTCTTTCAGTAAATAACAGATTTCATTTATCTTTAGTGTTAGAAGGATAGATTGAAAATGTTGGGATTGTTCTCCTTGGAGAAACGAAGGCTGAAAGGAAATTTGATAGAGGTTTTCAAAATCATAATTGGGCTGGACAGAATAGATGGGGAGAAGCTGTTCCCTCTCGTAAAATGAACTGGAGCAAGCTGGAATAGATTTAAAATGTTTCTTTAACACATCAAAGGGGATGTGAGAAGAACAATTTCTCACAGTGAATCATTAGGATATGGAATGCACTGCTTGGAAATGTGGTGGAGGTGTGGGCATGTGATGATTATTTGGATAGAAACAGTGTGCAAGTGTGGAAGATGTAGGAGATTGGCACGAGGTAATGATGCTCATTTGAAGAGCTAGTTCAAGCATGATGGACTAAATTGGCTCCTTCTGCGCCTTAACAATTCTACGATTCTGTAAAACATGTAACCAGCCCTTTTCTGTCTAGCATCCTATCCTTCACCTTCTGAAGTATTCAGAATTGCTATTAGTATTGCTTTCCATGTCAAGTCTGACTCACCCAATGGCCCAATCTTTGCTGACCTACATTGGCACATTTCAGTCCCCCCCATAGCATCATTCCTTAAGCACAAAAACTCTCTCTCCATAACTTTCCATTATTATGACTTCAGCCTCACAGGTATTTCCTCGCCCATTCCTGCAACGTTTGCACCCATGCTTTCAACACCTAGACACCAAGCTCCGAATTTCTGTCCCTAAACCCGGTACTTTTTATTTAAAAACAAAGTCTCCTCTCTACAATATCTCCTTCTGTGGTTGAGAATCCAGTTGCCCCTGCCTTATATTGTGCATGTGGAGCAGCAAAAGACACTTATCTAAATGAAACAAATATTAATTAAATAAATGCAACTTCTGTTATTGACCAAAAGGCTGCTTTCCAATTCTCATTAAAAAGGTCTAAAAAAACTGGATGCAAAAGACGGGTTATAGGGGTAATGAAGGAGTTAGGAACAAATCAGAATTTTGGGGCTTCATTCACCTTTTTGAGATGCAAACATTCTGCAAATCCTTCATGATGTTTTCAATAAGTCTATTTTTGTAAGGTTTCCATAGAGTCATCCTCCTACAGATTAAAAAAAAAAATCACTCCAGGCTTGCAATCCATTAGCAATTTGCATGCCATTAATAATGCAATCTGCTTTGGATAGTAAACTTTAAATTGTTGAGAATAAATGTTCATTTGATCCAATTTCCATTTCCAGGCTGTTACTCAACTGCTCCATCCCCACTGGAACCAGTTCTATTGCAGCAGACTGAATCCAACCTCGGGTGCTATCCAATCTTATTAAATAGCTGCTTTTTCTCAAAAAAAAGATTTGCTTAATGTAATCGGGGACTAAAAAATTCATAACATGCTGTTATTCATTACAGAACCAGGTTCTCTCCAGCTAATATAATTAATAAGTTTGAGAATAAAATATTAAAATTTCACCAAAAAATCTTCAGTGAAAATGCTCGGAAACTCTACAGCTTCACAGGTAATTCTCAAAAAGAATCCAAACTAGGATTTCCAATTGACACTTCTTGGGTTTTACAGATAGAGAACAACTTTCAAATTACCATGGAGTTTAGCAAGTGACTGGAGTAAGAATATTATTTCAAAAAGGAAATGTGTCTTGTGCCATACCTACAAGATGCATATATGGAATAAAACTTTCTGCCAAAGTTAATAGCTAGGGACTGAACCTATAAAGTGCAGGCAAAATGTCAAATGGATATAATTACCTCTGAAGTATAGTAAACACAGCATTGAGTAAAACAGCTTTAACCCATGCCCCATTATTTCATGCTAGTTGATCAGTCTGATCAATAAATGGATATGAAAACATCTTATTTCAATCTGGGATCATACATTACTGTGCAGTTGCAAGTGGGTTAGAGTACAGAATTGAAGGTGCATCACCATTTTCTAAGAATTAATTTTGTTTTGTTTTGTTTTATTTCAACTTACAGGATAAGCATCTCAAAAAAGGTCATCTGCCGTAAGGTAACAGTTATGAACTAACCCTACATTAGTTTCAGACCAGGTTTGAAGGTGTAGCTGAATATCACTGGAAAATTCCTCATAGTGGTTTGATGAGCATCATCCCATTACTCATTCAAGTTAGGACTGGTCAATGTGTCATAAAAGTTTTCATATAAATAAATTTAACTTGTCTAAACTTTAAGGCTCAAACTGCCACTGATTTTAGCCCTCAGAAATACACATTAGACAGCCTTGCAGTTTACAAGGGTACCCCATTCCAGAGTGGCATTCACTAGCCAAATGCTGAATGTTTAAATACATAATCTATGGTGAATGTTACACTGTAGGTAAGTTAACCGTTATAAATAAAACTTTTGGACAGTTCTGTATAGAACTTTTAGCTACAAGGCATTATCACCAACAAGTTCATTATGTTTGGACATCAACAGTAGTTCGAAAAGATCTTGCACGAAAAATCAAATTGATTATTGGATCTTAGAGTAAATTATAAAAGATCCATTATGAAATTAGGAACGAACAAACTACTTCAGGATTGTTAATTTGTTCCAATGGAACTCTAAACAAATAAATGCATCAAGCACTAATATGGCAAGGGAACTGAAAAGCAAGGCAACAAGTTCCAATAAAATCAGTTGCATTAAATTAACCTTCACCCTTTCAGGTGAATCTTCTGCACAAATCTGGACCAGAGTTATGCAGAACCTCCAGAACTAAATACATCCTTCTGCATTTGATCACAAAACAGCTTAAGCTGCTCAACTGATTACGAAAGCATCCAAGTTGCCTCAGGTAGTTGGTACACAAATAGTAGCCAGCAAACCTTCCAAAGTTTGGCTCCCTGAGGATTATATAATCACAGACAGAATGCACAGAGTTTTTCCTCATGACTCTATAAGGCAATAAAATGCCAAAACTTTCTTCACACAATTTGTGAACCTCAGTTAAATGATGAACTTACTAGTGGCTTTAATCCAACTGGAACAAGCAGCTGTCTGAAATGATTTGATATTTACAAAGAAAATATTAAACGCTGTCCACTGCTATATTTCCTTTCAGATGGTAGTACTTCAGCATTATGACCTCACGGAGATAGTGAAATTCAGATACTAGGTTTGACATAAACAATCATTGATGTGACCTTACCTATACTCCAAACAAAGCAACACAAAACAATGTACAAAATCTACAAATATAAAGCCTTTAGAATAACACTGGTTTGAATGGTTATTCTGGTAATTTGGATAATGGTTCAAATATTGTAGATGGGAGTTAACAAGTGAACAAGTACATTAATCTTCTAATTCTCTTCCATGGACTTACAAATCATGTACTGTGCTCTAACTGAATCATTTGTTGGATATAGATTACGGACCTGAAGCATCAGACGTGTGTGTTGAACTGCATTATTTAATTAACTTCAGTAATGCCAGATTTGCAAATAGGCCATAACTATTATACCATATGGTTATAGCTTTGCTATAAATCAGATATTGCCCACAGCTGAAACATTCTGGAGTGTTTCTGAAAATTCCAACAGACGAATAAGGGAAGAGAACAGGAAATTGGAATAAAAGCCCAAGATCGACCAGGACCTTGTATTGTCCATTCCTACTTCTATTTCTGTGGTCTTAAAAGCTGACAACCCTGTTACGACTCACTTAGGTAGCATATTGGAAATCAAGTCCCACTATTCCCAAAGACATCACAAAAATGAAAGGTTCTTTTAAAAAAATATGCAAAGTTCCCCATGTATGTGACTTTCAGACCTAGATTAATAGAAAACATGAACTAGCTTTCTGTATTTAACAATTTATTACAAGTAAACAGTTATAAACAGACAGCACATAAACACTATTAATTAGATCACCAATACCCTTACAAACTCCTTCTTATACACACAGACAGACAGAGTAAAATAGCTTATGAACAAAGGGGAAAGACTGGAAAGATGGTTCCATAATCTTTGTTCCCATTCTATTTTTGGGATGGTGCTTGTGTTGCTTCAGTCATCTCTCCATATACATCCACTGTTGGTAAGAAACAAGGTTGGTTCACCCATAAAAGATTTATCAGTTAAAAGTCACAATTACAACAGCTATTGCAGGAAAGATAAGTTGGTTTTCTTTGGGTTTACATGGAGTTTTAACTGCAGAGAACAGAGAGACTGTTTCCAAGGAGGGGAAGAAATAGACACAAAAAAGTATTTCTGGCAAAGAACTTTCTCAATATATCTTTTTCTCAGCTCCAAGCTGTTCAGATACCTGAGAACCAATCACACAACTGACAGGCATATAACTGTCTGTAATTGATAACTGGTCACTAGCCCATAGACCAATCAGCTTCTTGCTTCCAGCAAAAGCTGCATCTGTAATGTCCTCAGCTCCAAATCATCTGTAACTTAAACGTCAATTGCTGCTTGTTCAAATGATACCTGCAATGAGTGTCATGTTACTTGACTTTCAAACACTGGTCTTAAAACAGTTCTCTCCCATTTCAGTCCACAGTCCTCAAAAACAAAAAATAAAAAAGACATGGTCCTTGCATGGTTCAAAAAGAGCTACACCATTAAATAAAGTCAGTGATTTAGCTCACCATCTGAATATAGCATAATACTCATTACTTTTGCTTCCCATTTTTTACACATATACAAAATTCAGAGGAAAACCATAATCAAATTATTTCCTGAACTCACTCTTCCTTTGAGTCACAAACTCTTTCTTATCACTGAATCCTTAACAAGTTAAATCCCACTAATACAGGCAGGTGAGATATAACTGGTGAACTACTACCAGGCATGTCAGTGAGGTAGCCATGGTGTTATCTGGCTCATTTCCACAGGTTTACTCTACTCCTTATTGAGAGCAAATTATTTTGGATGTTCTTGCCATGCGACATTAGTCCAGAGTCTGAGACAACTGCAGTGTCCTTCAGATAAGAGTTGAATGAACTCTACAATCCCACATGCTAGTACACCCTACAGAGAAAGGTTTGAGGTGCCATGAACCAAGAAGAACATTTGGCATTCAATATAAATCCTGAAGCCAGATTCTAGTCTTAACTGATGTTATACTCAAGATAAAAATATTCGCCACAGATATCAATTCAGGATGCTACTCCTAGAAACAGTGGGATGTCTTTCAGTCCATTATACCTAAACTAGCACGAGTTCTTCCACTGTTGTTATCAACACCATTCTGATAAATAGATATTGCAAAATAGAATTATGCCAGTATATATCATACAAATCTTGACTCTATGATTATAGATCATTATAACACAAGAAGACACCAACTTTTCTGCTCGAGACATACAAACGTTTGGGTGTGAATTACAGGCTTACATCACACAAAGAAATCATGAATCTATAATAGCTGTAAATTCCCAAAATCCAACCCTAATTCAAGCTTAATATGTAGTTAACTGATTTTTAGAAGTCAGAAGTCACACGACACCAGGTTACAGTCTGACAAGTTTATTTGAAATCACAAGCTTTTGAAGCATTGCTCCTTTGTCAGGTGAAGTCCACTTTGAAAGCTTGCAATTTCAAATAAACCTATTGGACTATAACCTGGTATTGTGTGATTTCTGACTCTGTCCGCTCCAGTCCAACACCAGCACCTCCACATCACGAATTTTAAAAGAATCGCATAATATTCATAAATTTCCTGAGCTAAAGAATTTAGCAAACATTCTGAACACTTAAATGGTGACCTTCCAAGAGACCAACAAGTTGGAAAAAAAAACTGCTAGCAAATGACTTCTATAAAACTTTGGGCAGAATCTCATAGGGGCCTGAAAGAGATACTGGACAATGGCAAGATTTGTTGCAGAATCATAATGGAAAGTCCGGTTATGCCTCTTGAGTTCAGAAGCAGCTTGCTCCATCTTTATCCATTTGCCGAGTGGCAAGGCTACTTTCTTGCAGGGCAGCTGGAGTTGCCACTTTAGGGGGATTATAGATAGCTAAACACTTTATTAACAGTGTTAATATTTGTTAACATTTACCTTCTTATCATATCAAACGCACCAAATGTGCTAGACATCAAGAGTTCTCTAATCCCTGATACTTGGTGACCTCAGGTCACTAGTAGTTGTGAGGTGCCTCTGTGTTGCTCAGCACCAAATATCGTCTCAGGGCATTATCCATGGGCACCCCTCATCCACAGCCAATGGCATCCAAAATTTGACCACCCCACACAATCCTCAGAGCACCCCTTTAAGCCACTTGCAGAACACTTAGGACACTTTATTATAGGGTGCATGGTAACTAGCATTGAAAGGCTGCAGCAAAGGTGTGTGTGTGTGCAGGGACAAGCACCCTGTTCGCAGATTAGACTAGGACACATCTTAGGACTGTTTGCTTACTTGCTTAACACCAACCCACATGCTTGCAGCATCCAGGCCATGCCAAACCAGGTAGCTTGTTGTCACTTCAATATTAACATGCTCTTTTGCACAGTCATAGAGACAAGCTACTTGTCTGTAGAGATCTATTGGTGGGGGAGAAGGGCTGCTGGACATCTTGCTGTATGGCACATCAGGACATACCTACAGCATATGCCAGCTGCCCAGGCTGAAAACATGTTTATTAAACCAAATGACCATGTCAGAAAGTAGGTGAAGGTCCTCAGTCCATCAAGGGGAGAGGGGTAGGCTGTCTGCTAGGGGGTCCCACACACACAGTCCAAGGCCTTGGCTACGGTCAGGAGATATGTCTGACTATACTGCAGGGAGTGGGTGAACAGGCAGTCCTGCAGCACAAGTACTCAGAGGAATTGCCTATTGGGAAGCTGCAAACACCACAGTCAGGGGTCTGGTCAGTCATTTGAAGGGGCTATTCAATAAAGTCAGTCAGAGTTCTGGGGCAATTACAGTTCAGGGGCTGTTTGTTAATCGTTGCAGGGGGTAAAGGGGTGGCACATATCAGGGTGGAGAGGAAGACAGTGATGGCGGGGGGGTAATTGAGGCATTTGGAATAGCAGAGGGCATGGCAGGCCATAGGAGGGGGAATTATTGTCAGCGACCACTGCCATTGCATCTACAGGGGAGAGTCTAGAGGGATGTTAGCACTCAAGGAGAAGAAGGTCACAGTTTAAATATGGTGGGTCTCTACATCAGTTTGGGGCGAATGGGGGATGCATGAAAATTGGCTGTTGGGGTACAACAAGATCAACGTGGAGACTCTGGAGAAGGGAGTGGGTGTACTTGGTGAACAGGTGGAGCTCAGTGCTAATGGTGTCTATCACATGCTACCCTACCCTGCCTTCAATTGCTGTTCAATAAATGTGAAATGCAACTGGAAAATGGCTGGGACAATGCCTGGGCTGAATGCAGTCACTGTCACCCATGGGCGAAAGCACAGGATCCATATCAGCTGGACGCCAGAACATTGAAGGTGGCAAATTCATGAAGAATGTGCTTGCAAGCTCCAGTTACATTTCATGTGCAATTATTTCTTTGCCCAGTTATAACGCATGAAGACCGAACATGCTTAGACTTCAGCTGGTGATTTGCAGCATGCCACTGGCATTTGTAAATCTGACACTGTCATCTCAAAGATGCAGAAGTCAGCATCAAGACTTCAAAAGAAATCAATACTGTACAAGAGCATCCTATCACTTGAGGATGCTGTGGGAGGAGGGCAGCATTCATCATACGCCATGAAAATATGACAACGGACTGTACTGAATGTAATTAAAAGTGGAATGGTTGATGTAGGTCTAGGAAGGGAAGGGGTCAGAGTGCAGCTGAGACTCCCTTTTAAATTTAAAAAGTGTTAGTTATTCAGCCAGCATCACACCCTCACCAGATTGGCACACAGGCTGCGAACAGGACCATGGTGGAACATGTGATGGGGCTGCTGAAGATACAGTTCCAGGGCTTGGGCTGGTCTGGAGTTCCTCCAATGTAGGCCAGACACAGCACGTCATATCATCCTGCTGTTGTGCGCTCTGCAGGCAATGAGGCGATATGATAGATGCTGGGGAAACAGGAACTTCTTCTCGGAGGAGAAGAAATGAGAATGGCATATGGTAATATTGGTCTACAATTGGATGAGAAGTGGACACCACAGGGGCAGGGTACTGAGACAAAAACAGAAGTTTCTAGAAAAGCTCAGCAGGTCTGGCAGTACCTGCGAAGAAAAAGTCAGAGTTAACGTTTCGGGTCTGGTGACCCTTCCCCAGATGGGTCCCTCCTGTTCTGAGGTGGGATATTCTTTGAAGAGTCGGTGTGGACTTATTGGGCTGATGGCATGTTTCTACAATGTGGGGATTCTATGATGACTGGCACTTAACCAAGGAAAGTAATACTTAACCTTGTGTGTCAATAAATCTCATAAAAAAAGGATTGTTAATCGGGACCAACTTTTTTTTTTAAAATCATAACTTGTGCCACATATCCTGATTTATCCTGTTCTAAGAACATAAAGTCAGAGCAGTAAGCATCCATTGTTTGGAAATACCAGTTCTGCATTAACTTCAACATTACAATAGCAAAGGTAAACATGCACCATTTAAAAAAAAACTGCTTTCAGTTCACAAATGAGTGGTTCAAAATCATGTGAATTATGCAGGAGAAGTCATGTCTACAAACAGGATAATGTAGCACGTCTTTTGTCACACTTACTCCTATTATAGGGTCAGAGTCATATACAGTACTGTCAATTCAAATTGGACACCTCCCATACAATTTCTACTGGTGTAATACAGATTCCGAAGCAAGGCTCCAACACTGATTGAAGCTTCGCGCAACAAGCAAAAATGCACTTTATGGTACAGTATGCATGGGTCAGTTCCCTGCACTTTGTGGTCAATATTAGCTTCATTTATTCTTGGCGACAGGTGAAGAACTGTAAAGTGAGAGATCCTTCAGTAGATCCTTGTGCGATATTAAATGTTAACAGTAACACCACTGTTCTCTTACTCTTCTTGGAAGCAATTACCTTGTTCTCAAGTCCTCTCTGCCTCGAATGCTTCCTCAAACGAAACTGCAGTCATGCGAACTGTTCGCTGATTTCAGTTAATGGGACTTAAGTTTAGCTACCAGGTGTTCCATTCGGTTAGTCAACATCCCTATTTTAATTTCTCTCCATCTCAATAGCACAGTACCTCACCACATCAGAGATCAGAAACTCATAATGAGGAATAACACAAGGGAAATTCCTCAATCCTTCCCCCACTGAGTCAATATCACTACAATGCACATCAATTCCCGCTCAATTGATCATATATATGTACTTTTCTGTGAGATCTCAATGCAGAGGAACTCACAGAAAGTTATTCAGGAGGTTTGCATATACCTGAACCGAATGCATTTTGCATCAGCTTAACAAGAGGTTGAGAGCTTGCTTAGCAATGATATAAAGGGTATCACCAGAATACAGATTATATTGAATTGATATATTGAATTCAATTGATATTGAATTGAATAGAATACGTAATTCAAATCCACTCTTGTAAATACAGCTAGCTGTTTGTCTAGTCTCATTTGCCTGTTTTTCCCTCCTTCCCCCTCCCACCAATATCTCTTTAATGTCATCCTGTTCTGGCTCTTCCAGATCTCCTGTAGCCTGCACACTGACCTCTCTCAGACTGGGACTTCCACAATTGTTTGAAAGTCAAAAACATTATAAAATTTCTAGTGGCTGGAGAAAATTGCTTTGCTGACTCCTGCTGGAAAGCCAGACTTCCAGTGCCAGCTGCAATTGCTATATTACCCACAACTAACCATAGTTTCATACAGCGCAGAAAAGGCCCTTCAGCTTATTGAGTCTGCACCGACAATAACTACCACTAAAAGTGCGCTAATTCCAATTTCCTGCACTTGTCCAATATCCCTGAATGTTATGATATTTGAAGTTCTCAGCTAAATATTTTTTAAAGGCTGTAAGTTTTCCAGCCTCCAACACCTACCCAGGCAGCGCATTCCTGACTCCCTCTACTCGATGAGTGAAAGTTTTTCCCACATCCCCTCTGAATTTCCTGCCTCTTCGCCTAAAATTATGCCATCTCGTGACTGACCCCTCAACCAAGAGAAACAGGTACTCTCTATGCACCATGTCCATATACCTCATAATATTATACATCTCAATCACATTCCCTGTCAGTCTTCACTGCTCTAAAGAAAACAATCCAAGCCTACCTAGCGTCTCCTTCTAGCTCAATTTCTCCATCCCAGGCAACATCCTGGTGGACCTCCTCTGTACTCCCTCCAATGCCATCGCATCCTTACTGCAGTGAGGTGACCAGAACAGTACGCTGCACTGCAGCTGTTGGCCTAACCAATGCTCTCTACAACTCTAACATTACCACCTCGCTCTTATACTCTATGCCACAACTGATGAAAGCAAGTGTCCCCATATGCCGTCCCAACTATTCTATTCATGTACTCTGCCAACTTCAGGGATCTGTGAATAATTACCCCAAAATCCCTCTGTTCCTCTCAGCTACCCACTGTCCTACCATTCATTTAATGCTCACTCATCTTATTTCTTCTTCCAAAGTGCATCACATCGCACTTATCAGGGTTAAATACCATCTGCCACTGGTCTGCCCATTTGACCAACCCATGTATATTTTGCTGTAACCTACAACTGTTGTCTTTGCTATTAACCACTCTACCAATCTTGGTATTGTCTGCAAATTTGCTTAACATTCCTCCCACATTTTCATCTGTATCATTTATGTATATAACAAACAATAAGGATCCCAGTGCTGATCCTTGTGGCACACCAACGGATACTGGCCTCCAGTCACTCAAACAGCCTTCTACCATTACCTTTTGTGTCTTATTACTAAGCCAGTTTCTGATCCATCTCATCAAGTTTCCCTCAGTTCCATGTGCTTTAACCTTCTCAATCAGACACCCAAATGGGAACTTGTCAAAAGCTTTGTTAAAATTCACAAACTACATCAACTGAACTTCCCTCATCCACACACTTGGTCAAGTTTTCAAAACATTCTAACAAATTTGTTAGGCATGATCTCCCTCTGACAAAGCCATGCTGACTATCACTGATCAACCCATGCCTTTCCAAGTGGGTATTAATTTGCTCCTTCAGCATTTTCACCAATAGTTTCCCTATTACTGACGCGAGACTCATCGGTTCGTAATTTACTGGTTCATCTCTATCACATTTCTTAAAAAGTGGAACCACATTTGCTGTCCTCCAGTCCTCTGGTACTTCCACCCCTCTGTGGCCTGAAAGGAATTAAAAATTTGTGCCAATTAAAAACCATATCAAATGATCCTGGGGAAACCACCTCAGTAAGGCTCTCTCCTCTTTTGGAGATTTCACATTCATCGCACCTTCTAAGGTTGTCACCAGTGCTAGAATGTAAGTGGGACTGTCAATTCAGAACACTGCCAAGCATCACTAAAATGCTTCCTATAGCAACCAAGAGTGGAGAAAAAGCATCTAGACAGAACCCATTTTAGCAGTTATTGTTATGCATTCTGGACAAAAAAATTAGTTATAGCAGTGATAGGTAGGCAAAGCTCCTCTTCTTTTGAAGGAAGTAGCAATGAGGAGAAAAGCAGGAAATGATCAGAAGAAATCACGTCAGATACAAGGCAAATATTTTTCCCTAGTTTGAGAGTTTGATGCATTACAGAAATAGTCTCACTGGTTACAGAGCTCAACAGTTATCAGTGAAATGTTGCAGTATAATTCAACGACACAGTCAACATCAGCACATCAAAATCAGTACCACAGTCATGATACAGTTGGTGCAACAATATTCCAGAATAGTGTAAACAATTCTCACTTTTCTTTCTTCTTCCCTTTCTCCTGAAGGGCACAATTCTCAGATGTAAACAGCCTCCCGTTACACCTCAATCAAATAACTATTCTTCATCTTGGAAACTCTTCAGCAAGCATCATGAGGCTATTTTATCTGGCTGTCACATTTGCCAACAAAGATTATAACTTGAGAAGAAGACTGGGATCTTTGACTTTCCCACCATCCACTACCAGCTCTTCTGGCCAGTTGTGGCATCCTGATAGGTACCCCAGCCAAGAATAACAAATTCAGCACTGATTGGTTATGATATCTAGGACTTTGAGGTCTGTGAGATCCAATATTCACCCAGCGAGCGTTATCAGTTATTAACACGGTGTTAGAATCATTGGAGTGATTCAGGTTGATGAAAAAATATAGTTCGAATTGCAGTGGTTGGGATCTAAACACCTCCATCTGCTCCCCCCACCCTTTACCAACCCTGTTTGAAGGGCCTTGACATGATCACTCTGCAAATGTACATGGTACTGTGCAAAAACATCTACATTTAGTACTAGATTTTCCTTTCGCATGCGTTTCAGATATTGATACTTAGTGAGATGCATTTTCTTTAAAAGAAGGTCAAACATTACGACTATAGCTTCCTGGGTAACGCAGTCCTGCTAAATATTACCACATTGACGTCCAGCCAGAGTTTTGATAGCCTGCACAAAGTTCATATTAATCCGCATTCAAAAACACATTCACACATTTTCAATCAATTAACAGTCTTGATACAGTCTGGTATCAATCTAGTAAAATACTCATGTTTAATTACACACAAACTATAATTTATCATTTCCCAATTGATAAAGTGCCTTCTAAACTCTGGTGAAAAACAGTTAGCAATTTCTTCCTATTCTAGGCTGCTTATATACTTCTCATGAAAGCTAGTTGTTCTTTTTACCCTTTTTTTAAAGCAAAAAGTACCTTGCAACAATTTACCACTAACCAGTCAGTGTTCAACCAATTTGAAAAGTCTCAAACTTCTTGTCCTAACTGCATTTCAGTAAGGATTTAAGACATGAATCTTCCCCAAGCTATTGATGAAAAAAAACCCTAGCCATTTCAGAAAGTTCCATGACCCTAGTTTCTTAGGGAAATCAGTCCTAATAGAGCACAAGGGGCTGAGTGATCTTTTTAAATGTATGTCACAACACGACAATACTGCATGCCACAACAGAAACTATGTCTGGGTTTCAAATGTTTTCCAATTAATATTGCACATTACTAAAAGAAAAACAGAACACCAAAGATCATGGAAAGGGAGGGAAATGGAAATCAATGATAAAACGGTAAATTACATTTGTCAAAACTGTGATTTTCACTGATCAATCTGAATTGCTATAGCACAGCTTCTAAAATAGGAGATATTCCTCATTTCATTTGTTTCCTTCCAATGTTCTCCCTCGAGAGTGATGACACATATCAAGATAAGGTTCCAGAGACATGAGCTGCTCTTCAGCATCTCAGTTAAATAGCAATTTTTCAATCAGTAAGTCGAGTGAAGACTTTACTACTATGAACAAAAGCACATCCTGACCTTGCCGAACATTCACAAGCACCTTACCAAAGGACATTAGATAATGATAAAGTGCAAAATCCACAATTTTACACATCAGTCTCAAACGCTGTAGTTTTTAGGCAAATTATAATGCATCAGCCATCACTGCAACGGTGACCAGATAACCACAATAGATATAGGAATGAGGTTGGGTTTTTCCTGGAATGCACAGCACAGAACTACTCCACTAATTAAAGGTTTCGCTAAATGTACACACAAGAAGTGTACACAGTATGCGCATGTAATGTGAAATGTTCATATTCATATGAAATAGAGAGAGAGTGAGAGGGCTCACACATTTAGTACTCACCACAGGAAAGAAGTAGACACCCCTGTTCTTTGAAACCATTTCTTCCTCTATTCTGGCACAAAAATACTATAAATTGTGTGAAAGCTACATAATCTAAAGTTGCCATCAATATTGGTGACTAAAGATTTCTCAACAATTACGCTTTCCTCTTTTGTTGCTTACCTTTACTTACACTTCTTGCCAATTACAGCACTAATACCCTCACAAAGTCATTTAAGTCCCATTCCAGAGAACTGGATCCATATGCTGTTATTTGAGTGCAATACTGCTCTGTTTGCCGTTTTGTGTGTAAATGATCCCATGGCACTATTTGGCAAAAAGATAAGAAATGTTCTCTGGTGCCTTAGTCAATAGTTGCCTTTCAACTAACTTCACCAACACCATTGTTATTATATGGGATCTGTTGGGTGCAACTTGACATCTGAATTTCTCCATATTCCAACAGTACCTAATTTCAAAAGTCATTGGGTGCAAAACATTTAAGATATTCCATGATTGTGAAAGGTATTATATATAGTTTCTTTCTTTACAAGAATAGGATCCAAAGATTAGAAAGGACTGTCAGCTTTTAGTTAAAGAACCAGATTAGATCTTTGTTTAATTATGTTTTTTACACATCATGTGAAACACAGTATTTTGGGAATTGTGACCAATGAATAATCTTCTTGCTCAACTTACTATTACTGACAGCTCTGAGATACTTCCAGTGACAACACAGTGTCTTGAACTTACAAGGAAAGAGGTTTAGATAAAATGAACAAACTAAACAGAAATTTTAAAGTTGCTCATACACACCAGACATGGATATTAAAATCCTATATAATAGTAGTTAGCTGACCTGGTTTTGCTGGTGTTTCACAAAATAAACTGAAATATAAAGTGTATTGTATTCCCATCTAATTAATAGAAGTAGACACATTCAGGTCTGAGCTGTCGCCTACAAGCTCCATCTTTTACAGACTGCTACACTTCACATTCCCTGTGCATAAAAACCCAAGTTATGAAACTGAACGATCTATGCTCTTTCTATACAACTCAACAACTATAACTACCACAGACTCAAAAGCAAAATACTGCAGATGGTGACAATCTAAAATAATAGAGAATGCTCGAAACACCCAGCAGGTCTGGCAGTAGTCTGGAGACGGAAACAGGGTTGGCATTTCAGATGTGTGACCTTTCATCAATTCTGACGAAAAAGGTCATTGACCTGAATAATTAATTCTGTTTCTCTCCCCACGGATTCTGCCTGGCATGGTTGGTATTTCCAGCACTTTGTTTTTATTCTAAATGTAAACTAACTGCAGTCTTCCCAATAAATTAAACACACAATAAAACCCAGGGAGGTTCCAAGTTCAACACAACCTCATGCTGAATTAGCAGATCATAGCAAGCAGTGAGATGTTGCAATTCAGCATCAGTGTCCCCAGGGTTGAGAAGACAAAAAAAAATAAAATTTCTGATCCTGGTTGTTACCCAGCGACTCTGTGTGAATGTTTGGTGAACACAGAATAAAGCTCTGAAGAACACTGGAGTCAAATGAACATGTCACATAAACACATTGGCTACAACAGCAGGTCAGAGGCTAGGAATGCTGCAGGAAGCACCTCACCTCCTGACTCCCCTAAGCCAAGGCCCAAGTCAGGAGTGTGATGGAATACTCCCCACTTGCCTGGATATGTGCAGCTCCAACAACACACATGAAGCTCGACACTATCCAGGACAAAGCAGACTGCTTGATTGGCACTACATCCACAAGCATCCAGTCCCTCCACAATCAAAGCTCAGTAGCAGCAGTGTTTACTAAGTTCAAGATGCACTGCAGCAATTTACCGACGATCCTTAAATAGGACCTTCCAAACACACAACCACTTCAATGCAGAAGGACAAGGACAGCAGATACATGAGAACCCCACTACCTACAAGTTCCCCTTGAAGCCACTCAACATTCTGACTTGGAAATATATTGCCATTCTTCAATGTCGCTGCGTCAAAATCCTGGAATTCCCTCCCTAAGGCCATTGTGGGTCAACCCACAGCACACGGCGTGCAGTGGATCAAGAAGGCAGCTCACCACCACCTTCTTCTTCTCAAGGGCAACTAGGGACAGGTAGTAAATGCTGGCCAGCCAGTGATGCCCATGTCTCACAAGCGAATGAAAAAAACTGCACGCTATCTAATGTAGATTCAAATTTCAAGAATGACAATAGATCACTACTTAACATTTCTATCCCTTCCCCATCAAAAACAACAAAAACTGGGTCCAAACAAAAAGTGTCATCTTTCTGACTAAAATTGGCCATAGGGGAATCAGAAAGTTGTTACAATTTAGTGTTAGGATTCTACATTAAACGGCATTTGGAACAGGAATAGTAACCAAGGAATATTTTTTTCTGAATTGTGCAGTAATGCTGCAGAGAACTGTGGTACCTATGGAACTCTACCTCAAGACAAATCACCAGATCTAGAAAAGAAAGGGAGGGGAGAATACAAAACTAAGGAAAAAGTAGCATTTAGTGAAATGAAACTTACTTCCTCCTGAAAATTTGTAAACTTAAAAGATTGAGTTTTTTGACCTTGACAAAACCTTTGGGGCTTCATTTCTTCCATCTTGACTTGTCAAATTCAGGAACAGGCAATCTGACCTGTACACATGGATCCCAATTCTATCATTAATCTTTGAATCAGCCAATGTTAGTCAAGTTCAAGTTTCGTCCACTAGAGATTGACTACATCAACAGTCAACTATTGACTGGAAAATTCAATGCCAACTTCTAATAAAAACTGAACTTACTAAGAGATCAGTAGCTCCATCAAGCATTTTGCTTGGAATTTTCCTTAAATGGCCTCTTCCAACACACACAAACCTATATTAATGCATTGAGTGCAAAGCGTCAATACAGCCCACAGAGAAGGCAAGGTTTGAGAAGAGGGAAAAGATTTCTCTCGTTTGAATTTTCAGATACCATTGTAGCTTATGATCCATGGCCCTGCCAAATCTTATTACACAGTAATGTTAATGATAAAACAAAATCGGACTTAATGTGAGGAAAAACCAACAATAATTTTTAAAGTTTGAACTTCAATGCAAGCATTTGCACCACGATCTCTGTCTCAGGTATTGTCTGTGGAACCAGATTGATTGACAACATTAAGCCCGTAAACAAAGCCGCAACAAACTAAATTGATCATTCAACACCCGAGACTATTTCCTGGCCTATCCACATATTTCAAACTCTCCTAACCCATATGAAAACTGAAACAATAAGGAATTTACAGGAAATCCACAATATGACAGGCAGTATTTATAGAAGGAACTGAGGTGTTAATGATTGACAAAAAAGGTCATTCTTTCTTTTTCATCACAGAGGCTGACTACTCTGTTAAAGCCTTTAGCTTTTCAAATTTTGCTGATAAAAGAAATCTAGCACTGTAGCGAATAAAGTTTGTAGCAATCCCCAGTGCTAAATATATTTAAAACAAAACACAGAGCAACAGTAAAATGTAACTCTATTCAGAGTGTTTCAGGCAGGGGGTGTAATGATAGGAGGAAGGAGGGATCACTTGTCAATTTTCTCTTTGCCTTGGAGTATAAGTTACTTTCATTGTATTTGTATGGCTAGTTTAGTTTTCATCTCAGGTCTTAATGTACCTGTGCACACAGGATACAAACATCAAGTGCCTCTTCCCACCATTATTAAACTTGCAAGCAAAATGTTGTCAAATCTGTGGCATAAAAACTGGAGCTGTGTGCAGAGAGTTAATAGATTCTACTTGTTCTGGGAATGAACTGGATTCGGGGTGAAGCAGAATCCTCAATTTATTAACAAGACCCAGCAACTGACTCCACTAAAAAGTAATGCTCATCTCAATCTCACAGGCTTGATAATTAGCAACTCCTTCCAAATAAAGCAAAAGGTCTTATGCAGAGAGTCATTTGATAATACAGGTGTCAAAGATTCTGAAGAGAGATGAAAAGGCATGTAACATGGGGATACATCTCCAGTGAGCAATGAGGGCGATTTGCTGGGGACACTGTCAGCTATCCTGCGGGAGGGGTAACAGGAGCAGACCTAACAACAAAGTGCCAGGCACAGGCTCCATCCATAGCACCTCACTCACTCCCTTTTAACTACTGCTCCAAGTAATTAAAATCGGGCAAGTTTCACCATAAGGTCAAGATGGAACATTCACACATATGTTCAAAATCGATACACTTACGTTACCTCATTTTACCATTTAACAGAGCGGTGCCTGTGTAACTTGCATGCCTGATCTTTAAAAGGCCACTTCATTCTGTACACTACAGTATATCTAATTTCAGTTCGCACTTAGGGCTACAAACAGAACAGGTATTGAGAGAAGGTATTGATGAACCCTGAACGCTGAGCCTGAGCACAATTTAAACCAAATTCCATGGAGAGCGGACAGGGCGTTCAACAAATGATGGTCTCTCCGTTTGGTCTGTTATTTTTTTTGAATTTCATGTAAAGAGCCAGAGAGTCCGCCTACCAAGGCTACAGGACCCAGAAGTCTCCCTGCACAAATGCCTGGCTGAACCGAGCGAGAAATGTTCCTGTTCTCCCAGGCGGCAGGCAGCTCCGGTGCGGCTTGTACAATGTTAAACTCCCCCACCCCCCACCAGATCCCTACTGACCATGAACCGGTACTAACCCCAAATGCTGCTCTTCATCCGAGCGCCGAGTCACGGTCGGCCCCTTTGTGTTTCCTAGTCCTTCCCCCTCGAACTCACTTCGTTCTCTCTCTATCCTTCAGTCCCGGACCCAAACGTGTCAGTTTCGCGGAGCAGCCAACCGGAAAACGGCGTCTTCTGGTAAAAATGTAGTCGAAAAGCACCTCTGATTCATTGCTGCCATTTTGAACGCCTTGTAATGAAAATGACCGATTGCACAATGTTAAAATTCCCCATTTTTTCTGCCGCTGGTGCTAGCACGGATCCATTCTCTGCAATGACTGACTGTTCTGGCTGGAAAGCCCCTTATGTCAATATCACTTCCTCTGCCTCTGGAAATCCCCTTCTCTCTAAACAATATAACACCCAGTGCGCGCACACACAGCTACAGCGCTGCACTCAGCAACTCCGTGCCTTAAAGAGACACAAGTGGTTCAAAAAGTGGTGTTTATGTGGACCATCTTACCGGCTCCTAGTTGGCTGAAATTTAGAATCAACATTTGCTGAGGCACATGTTAAATCGAAAGGCTGCCAAATATGGCAGTTGAAACATTTCGCGTTAGGTTAAGGTTTGCAATAGTTAAATTGAGAAATCGTGGGTTGTTAGAAAGAAGAAAAAGAGCACCGGTCTCGGCATCAGTGACGTTAACAAATATCCAGATACAAAAAAAATGCAACGATATCTGCAATTTCGCTGGAATGAAAGAGGTTTGCACCATCTGATGTCATCAGCCTGCGAAATCGGGCTGATTCCTTCATTGGATGGTATTTGTCTACATCAACTCCTCAAAATAGCCCTCTCTCAAATTAGAATACTTGTGCCCACTTATTTTTGTTTAAATATCAAACGTCAGTCCCCTTTCCTTCCCATGAAACTCGGTAGGTTGTGACATTATCTGAACGTGGGAACCCTGGTGTAAGTGGATGAATAAGATGTCCTATTGGCAACAAACAACTTTGTGGATTTTGCCATTTGTCATTGACATCATCCGTTTGCTTTCTTCTGCAGCCTTCCTCAAATTTCCTCTCCCACCAAAACTCAGCCGACCTCCTTAGCCAATTTTCTCGTCGTTTCCGCTGTGATGCTTCTGAGTACATCTTTGTTTTGATTCCATCCTTTCTGGACTACAACTCCCCTTCCCGGCTTCCAAACTACCTCAACACTTCCTGTGTCTCTCTCCAGACAACACTCACCTTCCTGTCTCCTTCAAATACAACCTTGATCCTTCTGTCCATGTATTCTTCAAAACCACAACCCCTATCATTTTCCACAGCCTATGGACAACATGCCCAACTATATTCCCATTCTTCCCTCAACTCCACATTTGACTCTGTTCAGTTAGATTTCTCTCCCTGTCTTGCACCAAAACAGGCCAACCCCAAGATCGGTAATTATGTTGCATTATCCTCACTTTTGCTGATGCTTATGAAATGGGTGACTGCACCCATTCTCTGACATTCTTCTGTTAGAACATAGAACATTACAGCGCAGTACAGGCCCTTCGGCCCTCGATGTTGCGCCGACCTGTGAAACCAATCTGAAGCCCATCTAACCTAAACTATTCCATTATCATCCATATGTTTATCCAATGACCATTTAAATGCCCTTAACGTGGGCGAGTCTACTATTTTTGCAGGCAGGGCATTCCACGCCCTTACTACTCTGAGTAAAGAACCTACCTCTGACATCTGTCCTATATCTATCACCCCTCAATTTAAAGCTGTGTCCCCTCGTGCTAGCCATCACCATCCGAGGAAAAAGGCTCCCACTGTCCACCCTATCTAATCTTCTGATTGTTCTTGCTGCAATGCAATAAAGTACTTTGCTTAGGTTAGCACACAGTCAGCACAGTTTTGGATGAAGTTCCCAGAACATGGAGACCAGGATTCTGTCCAGGCACGCATTGGAGTATTCCAGTTTGGATGATGTGTGTGAGGATTTCTGCAACAGGCAAGTGAGGAGGAATGGACGAGGGCAATTTATAGTCCCCAACTCCGTCAAAATCTGTATGTTTATTATCCCTTCATCACCTCACTCAGCTCTCCCAGCCTTACATATATCATACCATCCCTCCTCATTCACTGACAATCTCTGTCTTCCTAACTGTGGCTTTTGTGAATCTCACTTCCTCTGTGCTGGTGTCCACGTTGAGGCATCATGCTTGAGAATTCTTACCCAAGTCATAGAGTCATATGGCATAGAAACAGGCCCTTCAGCCCACCACAACTATGCCAACCAACAAGCATCAAACTACACTAATCCCATTTACCTGCACTTGATCCATAGCCTACTGTGCCCTGGCACTTTAAGTGCTCATCCTGAAGCTTCTCAAATGTTGTGTGAGTAGCTGCCTTCACCACCCTCTCAGGCAGCACGTTCCATATGCCTGCCACCTTCTGGATAAACAAAATTTTTCTCATATTTCCTCTAAGCCACTTGTTTCCTCACCTAAAACTAATGCCCTCTGGTCTTAATCATGTCTGCCATGGGGAAGAAATTCTCACGATCTGCTCTGTCTATGTCTGCAATAATTTTGTAAACCTCAATGAGATCCTCCATCAGCCTCCTTTGCTTCAAGGAAAACAAACCCAGCCTCTCCTCATAACTTAGACTTTTCATTTCAGGCAACATCCTGGTGAATATCTGGTACACACTGTCTCGTACAGTCGCATCCTTCCTATAGTGTGGCAACCAGAACTGCACACAGTATTCCATCTGTGGCCTAACCGATGGTTTATAACGTTATAACAAGGCTTCCTTGCTCCTACATTCTGTGTTCCAGCAAATGAAGGCAAGCATCTCATGTGATACAACAAGGTGTAGAGCTGGATGAACACGGCAGGCCAGGCAGCATCAGAGAATCATAGAATCCCTACAGTGTGGAAACGGGCCCTTCGGCCCAACAAGTCCACACCGACCCTTGCAGCATCCCACCCAGACCCATCCCCCTATAACCCACACACCCCTGAACACTATGGGCAATTTAGCATGGCCAATCTACCTAGCCTGCACATCTTTGGACTGTGGGAGGAAACCGGAGCACCCAGAGGAA
>NC_063339.1:35524202-35528050 GCF_021869965.1 Rhincodon typus | reverse complement strand
TCTGTGCCCTATTCCTCCCCAGATTAGTTTAAAACCTCCCCAACAGCACGAGCAAAGGATACTGGACCCATTCTAGTTCAGGTGCAATCTGTCCAGTTTGTCCAATCTGTCCCACCTACCCCAGAAACTCTCCCAATGATCTAAAAATGCAAAGCCATCCCTCCTACACCATCCCTTTAACCACATGTTCATCTGACCTATTTTCCTTTTCCTATACTCAGTAGCACATGGCACTGGAAGTAATCAGGAGATTACAATGGTAGTAGTCTTCCTCATTACCACCTAAGTCTTCCTGCTGCTGGACCTCACTTCTTTTTTAACGCATGTCACCCTCCCCCTCCAGAGCACACTGCAGCCACTCTGCAACCTCCCTGACCTGGCACCAAGGAAGCAACACACCATGCGAGAGTCTTGTTTGCTGCCACAGAACTGCCTGTCGGTTCCCCTTACCATCCAGTCCCCTATCACTAAAGCTCTTTCCAGTCTTTTTCCTCCCCTGCTGGTGCCTCAGAGCTAACTGTGGTGCCACAAACTTTGCCTGCTGCTGCTTTCCCCTGAGAGCCATTCTCCTCCAACAGTACCTAACACGAGTTAGCTGTTTGAGAGGGGAATGGCCACAGGAGACTCCTGCACTGCCTGCCCATACTTACTCATATTCCTGGTGGTCACCCGATGCTTTTCTGTCTGTGTAGCCCTTACTTGTGGTGTGAGCAGCTCACTAAATGTGCCAGCCATGACATTCCCATCAGCCTCTCAGATGCTGCGTAGTGAGTCTATCCCCATCTCCAGGCGACCCTGTGCAGACATTGAGAAGCTGCAGCTGAACACATCTCCTGCTTATCCGGTTACCATGGAGACTGGATAGGAGTTCCCACCTCTTGCAGGAGGAGCATTCCACACGACCAAGTTCTTCCTCCATGGTGAACCTTCAAAGTGACAAACCATAAACGAGCAATTTCTCAAACATACCCACTGCTGACCAAATCAGATTTCTCCATCTCTCACTCTGTCTCTTTTCATTCATCATGGAATCCCTACAGTGTGGGAACAGGCCATTTGGCCCGAGGGGTCCACACCATTCCTCTGAAGAGCATCCCATCCAGATTCATCTCCGACCCTATCCCTGTAACCCTGCATTTCCCATCGCTAATCCACATCAACTGCACATCCCTGGACACTATAGCCAATTTTGCACGACTGACTCATCTAACCTGCACATGTTTGGATTGTGGGAGGAAACCCACGCAGACATTGGGAGAATCTGCAAACTTCACACAGAAAATCACCTGAGGGTGGAATCGAACGCAGTCCCTGGCGCTGTGAGCCAGCAGTGCTAACAATTGAGCCACTGTGCAGCCCTTCCCCACAAACTGCAGATATCAAACATAATGACTTTACCATCTGCCTCCCACAACGTATGACTCACTCAATCTCTAAAGCTGCTTCCGGAACATCCAATCCTCTGGCCCGATGTCACTTCTTATAACTTCAACATCACCTTCATGTCCGCCTCTGGAATCATGTCCACTCCCGCTCCCTCTCGCACTGAGCTCAATCCATTCCCTCTCCCTCTCGCACTGAGCTCGATCCACTCTCACGCCCTCTCGCACTGAGCTCATTCCACTCCCTCTCCCCCTTGCACTGAACTCAATCCGCTCCCTCTCCCTCTTGCAACCAGCTCAATCCATTCCCTCTCCCTCTCACACTGATCTCGATCCGCTCCCTTTCCCTCTCACATTGAGCTCGATCCACTCCCACCCCCTCTCGCACTGAACTCTATCCACTCCCTCTCCAGTTCGCACTGAACACGATCCGTTCCCTCTCCCTCTCCCTTTCGCAGAGAGCTCGATCCACTCCCACTCCTGCTCACACTGATCTCAATCCGCTCCCTCTCCCTCTCGCACTGAGCTTGATCCGATCCCTCTCTCTCTCGCACTGATCTTGATCCGCTCCCAGTCCCTCTCCCTCTCCCTCTCGCAATGACCTCGATCCGCTCCCTCTCCAGCTCGCACTGAGCTCAATCTGCTCCCTCTCCCTCTCGCACTGAGCTTGATCCACACGCTCTCTCTCTCACACTGAGATCAAATCGCTTGCTCTCCCTCTTGCCCTGAGCTCAATCCGCTCCCTCTCCCTCTCCCTTTCGCAGACAGCTCGATCCACTCCCACTCCCGCTTACACTAATCTCGATCCGCTCCCTCTCCCTCTCGCACTGAGCTCGATCCGCTCCCTCTGCCTCTCGCACTGAGCTCGATCTGTTCCCTTTTGCTCTCGCACTGTGCTCGATCCGCTCCCTCTCCATCTCGCACTGAGCTCAATCCACTCACTCTCCCTATCGAACTGAGCTCGACCGATTCCCTCTCCCTCTCGAACTGAGCTCAATCCTTTCCCTCTCCCTCTCCGACTGTGCGTGATCCGCTCCCTCTCCATTACCCTCTCGCACTGAGCTCGATCCACTCCCACTCCCCCTCACACTGAGCTCGATCCGCTCCATCTCCCTCTCACACCGAGCTCAATCCGCTCCCTCTCCATCTCCCTTTCACGGAGATCTCGATCCACTCCCAATCCCACTCACACTGAGCTCGATCCACTTCCTCTCCCTCTCCCTTTCATGGAGATCTCGATCCACTCCCACTCCCGCTCACACTGATCTCTATCCGCTCCCTCTTAATCTCGCACTGTGCTCGATCCGCTCCATCTCCCTCTCCCTCTCGCACTGAGCTCGATCCGCTCCCTCTCCCTCTCACACTGAGCTCGATCCGCTCCCTCTCCCTCTCGCACTGAGCTCGATCCGCTCCCTCTCCCTCTCGCACTGAGCTCGATCCGCTCCCTCTCCCTCTCGCACTGATCTCGCTTGGCTCCCTCTCCCTATCACTCTGACTTTGATCTGAACCCTCTCCCTCTCGCACAGAGCTCGATCCTCTCCCTCTCCCTCTCCCGTTCGCTCTGAGCTCAATCTGCTCCCTTGCCCTCTCGCACAGAGCTCAATCCATTCCTGCTCCATCTCCTGGTAGCACTGCGCTCGATACGCTCCCTCTCCCTCTCGCTCAGAGCTCTATCCGCTCCCTCTCCCTTTACCTTTGGCACTGAGCTCCATCTGCTTTCACTCCCACTCGCTTTGGCACTGATCTCGATCCGCTCTCTGTCCCTCTCACACTGAGCTCGATCTGCTCCCGTTCCCTCTCCCTTTGGCACTGATCTCGATCCATTCCCTCTCCCTCTGATACTGAGCTCAATCCGCTCCCTCTCCCTCTCCCTTTTGCAGAGAGCTCGATCCACGCCCACTCACACTGATCTCAATCCGCTCCCTCTCCCTCTCACACTGAGCTCGATCCACTCCCTCTCAATCTCGCACTGAGCTCGATCCGCTCCATCTCCCCCTCGCAATGAGCTCGATTCGCTCCCACCCCCTCTCGCACTGAGCTCGATCCGCTCCATCTCCCTCTCGCAATGAGCTCAATTCGCTCCCTCTCCCTGTCGTAATGAGCTTGATCCACTCTACCTCCCTCTCGCAATGACATTGAATCGCTTCCACTCACTCTTGCACTAAGCTCGATCCACTCCCTCTCCCTCAGACACTGAGCTCAATCCGCTCACTCTCCCTCTCACACTGAGCACGATTTGCTCCCTCTCCCTCTGAGACTGAGCTCGATTCTCTCCAACTAACTATCGCCCTCGCACTGAGCTCGATCCGATTCCTCTCCCTCTCCCTTTCACACTGAGCTCGATCCGCTCCCTCTCCCTCTCGCACTGAGTTCGATCTGCTCCCTGTCCCTCTGAGACTGAGCTCGATCGGCTCCATCTCCCTCTCCCTCTCGCACTGAGCTCGATCGACTCTCTCTCCCTCTCGC
>NC_063339.1:35523523-35524192 GCF_021869965.1 Rhincodon typus | reverse complement strand
TCGATCCGCTCCCTCTACCTTTTGCAGTGAGACCGATGTGCTCCCTCTCCCTCTCGCACTGATCTCGGTCCGCTCCCTCTCCCTGTCACACTGAGTTCGATCCGAACCCTCTCCCACTCGCACTGAGCTTGACCCTGACCCTCTCCCTCTCCCTTTCGCACTGAGCTCATTCTGCTCCCTCTCCCTCTCACACTGAGTTCAATCCGCTCCCTCTCCCTCTTGCACTGAGCTCGATCCACTCCCTCTCCCTCTCCCTTTCGCAGAGACCTCAATCCACTCCCACTCCCACTCACACTGATCTCGATCCGCTCCCTCTCCCTCTCACACTGAGCTCGATCCACTCCATCTCCCTGTGAGTCTGAGCTCAATCCGTTCCATCTCCCTCTCCCTCTCCCTCTCACACTGAGCTCGATCCACTCCATCTCCCTCTCCCTTCCGCAGAGACCTCAATCCACTCCCACTACCACTCACACTGAGATCGATCCGCTCCCTCTCCCTCTCACACTGAGCTCAATCCGCTCTCTCTCCCTCTCACACTGAGCTCGATCTGCTCCCGTTCCCTCTCCCTTTGGCACTGAGCTCAATCCATTCCCTCTCCCTCTGACACTGAGCTCGATCCGCTCCTTCTCCCTCTCCCTTTTGCAGAGAGCTCGATCCACTCCCACTCCC
>NC_063339.1:35521640-35523513 GCF_021869965.1 Rhincodon typus | reverse complement strand
TCCCTTTCGCAGAGAGCTCGTTCCACTCCCACTCCCACTCACACTGATCTCAATCCGCTCCCTCTCCCTCTCACACTGAGCTCGATCCGCTCCCGCTCAATCTCGCACTGAGCTTGATCCGCTCAATCTCCCTCTCCCGCTTGCACTGAGCTCAATCTGCTCCCTCTCCCTCTGAGACTGAGCTCGATCCACTCCATCTCCCTCTCCCTGTCACACTGAGCTCGCTTCGCTCCCTCTTCCTATCGCACTGAGTTCAATCCGAATGCTCTCCCTCTCGCACTGAGCTCGATCCGCTCCCACTCCCTCAGGCACTGAGATTGATCCGCACCCTCTCCCTCTCGCTCTGGCGCTGAGCTCGATCCGCTCCATCTCCCGATCACACTGATCTCGATTCACTCCCTATACAGCTCCACCTGAGCTCGATCTGCTCACTCTCCCTCTCACACTGAGCTCAATCCGCTCCCTCTCCCTCAGGCACTGAGATCGATCCGCACCCTCTCCCTCTCGCTCTGGCGCTGAGCTCGATCCGCTCCATCTCCCGATCACACTGATCTCGATTCACTCCCTATCCAGCTCCACCTGAGATTGATCCGCTCCCGCTCCCTCTCCCTCTCCTTCTCGCACTGATCTCGATCCGCTCCCTCTCCCTCTCGCACTGATCTCGATCCGCTCCATCTCCCTCTCACACTGAGCTTGATCCGCTCCCTCTCCCTCTCGCACTTAGCTCGATCCGCTCCCTCTCAATCTCGCACTGAGCTTGATCCACTCCATCTCCCTCTCCCACTTGCACTGAGCTCAATCTGCTCCCACTCCCTCTGAGTCTGAGTTCGATCCGCTCCATCTCCCTCTCCCTCTCGCACTGAGCTCGATCCGCTCCCTCTACCTTTCACAGCGAGACCGATGTGCTCCCTCTCCTGCTCGCACTGATCTCGCTCCACTCCCTCTCCCTATCACACTGAGTTCGATCCGAAACCTCTCCCTCTCGCATTGAGCTCGATCCGCTCCCACTCCCTCTCGCACTGAGCTCGATCCGATCCCTCTCCCTCTCCCTCTCACACTGAGCTCATTCCACTCCCTCTCCCTCTCGCACTTAGCTCAATCCGCTCCCTCTCCCTCAGGCACTGAGATCAATCTGCTCCCTCTCCGTCTCGCTCTGGCGCTGAGCTCGATCCGCTCCATCTCCCGATCACACTGATCTCGATTCACTCCCTATCCAGCTCCACCTGAGATTGATCCGCTCCCTATCCCGCTCGTACTGAGATCGAATCGCTTTCACTCACCCTTGCACTGAGCTCAATCCACTCCCACTCCCGCTTACACTGATCTTGATTCGTTACCTCTCCCTCTTGCACGTATCTCAATCCGCTACCTCTCCCTCTTGCACTGAGCTCGATGTGCTCCCTCTCCCTCTCGCACTGAGCTTGATCCACTCTCTCTCCCTCTCACACTGATATCAAATCGCTTTCTCTCACTCTCGCACTGAGCTCCATCTGCTCACTCTCCCTCTCGCACTGAAATCAATCCGCTCCCTCTCCCTCTCCCTTTCACAGACAGCACGATCCACTCCCACTCCCGCTCACACTGATCTCGATTCTCTCCCTCTCCCTCTCACACTGAGATCGATCCGCTCCCTCTCCCGCTCACACTGAGCTCGATCCCCTCCCTCACACACTGAGATTGATCCGTTCCCTCTCCATCTCACACTGACCTCGAATCGTGCCCTCTCCCACTCACACTGACCTCAATCTGCTCCCTCCCTCTCCCTCTCGCACTGAGCTCGATCCGCTCCCTCTCCCTCTCCCTTTCGCAGAGACCTCAATCCACTCCCACTCCCACTCCCACTCACACTGATCTCGATCCGCTCCCTCTCCCT
>NC_063339.1:35519265-35521540 GCF_021869965.1 Rhincodon typus | reverse complement strand
CTCCCTCTCCCTCTCCCTTTCATGGAGATCTCGATCCACTCCCACTCAAGTTCAAACTGATCTCGATCCTCTCCCTCTCCCTCTCCCTCTCGCACTGACCTCGATCGACTGTCTCCCTCTCACTCAGAGCTCTATCCGCTCCCTCTCCCTCTACCTTTTGCACTGAGCTCGATCCGCTCCCACTCCCTCTCCCTTTCGCACTGAGCTCGTTCCACTCCCTGACCCTCTCGCGGAGACCTCAATCCACTCCCACTCCCACTCACACTGATCTCGATCCGCTCCCTCTCTCTCTCCTTTTCATGGAATTCTCGATCCACTCCCACTCAAGCTCATACTGATCTCGATCCGCTCCCTCTCAGTCTCGCACTGAGCTCGATCTGCTCCCTCACCCTCTGAGACTAAGCTCGATCCCCTCCATATCCCTCTCCCTCTCGCACTGAGCGCAATCTGCTCCCTGACCCTCATGTACTGTGCTCGTTCCGCTCCCTCTCCCTCTCGCACTGAGCTCGATCGACTCTCTCTCCCTCTTGCACTGAGCTCTATCTGCTCCCTCTCCCTCTCGCACTGCGCTCGGTCCGATCCCTCTCCCTGTCCCTTTCGCATTGAGCTCGATCCGCTCCCTCTCCCTCTCGCACTGCGCTCAGTCCAATTCCTCTCCCTTCCCCTTTTGCATTGAACTCGATCCGTTCCCTCTCCCTCTACCTTTGGCACTGAGCTTGATCCGCTCCCACTCCCACTCGCTTTGGCACTGAGCTCGATCCACTCTCTGTCCCTCTCACACTGAGCTCGATCCGCTCCGTCTCCTTCTCACACTGAGCTCGATCCACTCCTTCTCCCTCTCCCGCTTGCACTGAGCGCAATCTGCTCCCTCTCCCTCTGAGACTCAGCTCGATTCTCTCCGTTTCCCTCTCCATCTCTCACTGAGCTCGATGCGCTCCCTCTCCCTCTCGTACTGAGCTTGATCCCCTCCCTCTCAATCTTGCTCTGAGCTCGATCCGCTCCATCTCCCTCTCCCTCTCGCACTGAGCTCGATCCGCTCCATCTCCCTCTCCCTCTCGCACTGAGCTTGATCCGCTGCCTCTCCATCTCGCACTGACCTCGATCCGCTCCCTCTCCCTCTCGCACTGACCTCGATCAGCTCCCTCTCTCCCTCTCACACTGAGCTCGATCAGCTACCTCTCCCTCTCACACTAATCTCGTTCCGATTCCTCTCGAGCTCGCACTGAACTCGATCTGCTCCATCTCCCTCTGAGACTGAGCTCGATCCGCTCCCTCTCCCTCTTGCACTAAACATAATCCACTCCGTCTCCCTCTCGCACTGAGCTCCATCCGCTCCCTCTCCCTCAGGCACTGAGATCGATCCGCTCCCTCTCCCTCTCCCTCTGGCTCTGAGTTCGATCCGCTCCATCTCCCGATCGCACTGATCTCGATTCACTCCCTATCCAGCTCCACCTGAGATTGATCCGCTCCCGCTCCCTCTCACACTGAGCTCGATCCACTCCCTCTCCCTTTCATGGAGATCTCGATCCACTCCCACTCCCGCTCACACTGATCTCGATCCACTCCCTCTCAATCTCGCACTGAGCTTGATCCGCTCCATCTCCTTCTCACACTGATCTCGATTCACTCCCTATCCAGCTCCACCTGAGATTGATCCGCTCCCGCTCCCGCTCCCTCTCCCTCTCGCACTGAGATCGAATCGCTTCCACTCACTCTCGCACTGAGCTCCATCCACTCCCACTCCCACTCCCACTGATCTCGATTCGCTCCCTCTCCCACTCACACTGATCTCGATTCGCTCCCTCTCCGTCTCGCACTTAGCTCAATCCGCTCCCTCTCCCTCAGGCACTGAGATCAATCCGTTCCCTCTCCCTCTCGCTCTGGCGCTGAGCTCGATCCCCTCCCTCTCACACTGAGATTGATCCGCTGCCTCTCCATCTCACACTGACATCGATCCACGCCCTCTCCCACTCGCACTGACCTCGATCTGCTCCCTCTCTCTCCCTCTTACACTGAGCTCGAGCAGCTACCTCTCCCTCTCGCACTAACCTCGTTCCGATCCCTCTCGAGCTCGCACTGAGCTCGATCTGCTCCCTCTTCCTCTCGCACTGAGCTTGATCCACTCTCTCCCTCTCACACTGAGATCAAATCACTCCCTCTCACTCTCGCACTGAGCTCCATCTGCTCACTCTCCCTCTCCCTCTTGCAGTGAGATCAATCCGCTCCCTCTCCCTCTCCCTTTCGCAGACAGCACGATCCACTCCCACTCCCGCTC
>NC_063339.1:35517900-35519255 GCF_021869965.1 Rhincodon typus | reverse complement strand
CAGCACGATCCACTCCCACTCCCGCTCACACTGCTCTCAATCCGCTCACTCTCCCTCTAGCACTGAGCTCGATCCACTCCCTCTCCCTCTCGCACTGATCTCAATCTGCTCCCTCTTGCACTGAGCTCGATCCGCTCCCTCTCCCTCTTGCACTGAACTCAATCCACTCCGTCTCCCTCTCGCACTGAGCTCAATCCGCTCCCACTCGCTCTGGCACTGAGCTCGATCCGCTCTCTGTCCCTCCCACACTGAGCTCGATCTGCTTCCGTTCCCTCTCCCTTTGGCAGTGAGCTCAGTCCGCTCCCTCTCCCTCTCACACTGAGCTCGATCCGCTCCGTCTCCTTCTCACACTGAGCTTGATCCACTCCCTCTCCCTCTCCCTCTCGCACTGAGCGCGATCTGCTCCATCTCCCTCTGAGACTGAGTTTGATTCTGTCCGTTTCCCTCTCCCTCTCGCACTGAGCTCAATCCGCTCCCTCTCCCTCTTGCACTGAGCTTGATCCGTTCCCTCTCAATCTTGCAATGAGCTCGATCTGCTCTCTCTCCCTCTCCTGCTTGCACTGAACTTGATCTGCTCCATCTCCCTCTGAGACTGAGCTCGATCAGCTCCATCTCTCTCTCACTCTCGCACTGAGCTCGATCCGCTCCCTCTCCCTCTCGGACTGAACTCGATCCGCTCCATCTCCCTCTCACACTGAGCTCGATCCGTTCCCTCTCCCTCTCCCTTTCATGGAGATCTCGATCCGCTCCCTCTCAATCTCGCACTGTGCTCGATCGACTCTCTCTCCCTCTTGGACTGAGCTCGATCCGAATCCTCTCACTCTCGCACTGAGTTCGATCTAATCCCTCTGCTTCTCCCTCTCGGACTGAGCTCGATCCGCTCCCTCTCCCTTTGATGGAGATCTCAATCCACTCCCACTCCCGCTCACACTGATCTCGATCCGCTCCCTCTCAATCTTGCACTGAGCTCAATCGACTCTCTCCCCCTCTCGGACTGAGCTCGATCCAATTCCTCTCACTCTCACACTGAGTTCGATCCGCTCCCTCTCCCTCTCGCACTGAGCTCGATCCAATCCCTCTGCTTCTCCCTCTCGGACTGAGCTTGATCCGCTCCCTCTCCCTTTCGCACTGAACTCGATCCGCTCCCTGACCCTCTCGCACTGAGCTCGTTCCGCTCCCTCTCCCTCTCGCACTGAGCTTGATCGACTCTCTCTCCCTCTCGGTCTGAGCTCGATCTGCTCCCTCTCCCTCTGAGACTGAGCTCGATCCACTCCATCTCCCTCTCCCTCTCGAACTGAGCTCGATCCGCTCCCTCTACCTTTCGCAGTGAGACCGATGTGCTCCCTCTCCCTCTC
>NC_063339.1:35515475-35517890 GCF_021869965.1 Rhincodon typus | reverse complement strand
CTCCCTCTACCTTTCGCAGTGAGACCGATGTGCTCCCTCTCCCTCTCACACTGATCTCACTCTGCCCCCTCTGCCTATCGCACTGAGATCAATCCGAACCCTCTCCCTCTCGCAGTGAGCTCAATCCACTCCCACTCACTCGCACACTGAGCTTGTGCCGCTCCCTCTCCCTCTCACACTGAGTTCGATCCGCTCCAGCTCCCTCTCACGCTGAGCTCGATCCGTTCCCTCTCCCTCTCATGGAGATCTCAATCCACTCCCACTTCTGCTCACACTGATCTGGATCCGCTCCCTCTCAATCTCGCACTGAGCTCGATCCGCTCCATCTCCCTCTACCACTTGCACTGAGCTCGATCTGCTCCCTCTCCTCTCCCTCTCACACTGAGCTCAATCCGCTCCCTGACCCTCTTCCACTGAGCTCGATCCGCTCCCTCTCCCTCTCACACTGAGCTTGACTCATTCCTTATCCAGCTCCCTGAGATTGATCTGCTCCTGCTCCCACTCCCACTCTCACTGAGATCAATCCGCTCCCTCTCCCACTCTCACTGAGATCGAATCACTTCCACTCACTCTCACAGTGAGCTCCATCCGCACCCTCTCCCTCTCGCTCTCGCACTAAGCTCAATCCACTCCCACTCGCGCTCACACTGATCTCGATTCACTCCCTCTCCCTCTCGCGCTTAGCTCAATCCACTCCCTCTCCCTCTTGCACTGAGCTCGAACTGCTCCCTCTCCCTCTCGCACTGAGCTCGAACTGCTCCCTCTCCCTCTCGCACTGAGCTCGATCTGCTCCCTCTCCCTCTCGCACTGAGCTCGATCTGCTCCATCTCCCTCTCGCACTGAGCTCCATCCGCTCCCTCTCCTTCTCGCTCTGAGCTCGATCTGCTCCCTCTCCCTCTTCCTCCCGCACTGAGCTCAATCCGCTCCCTCTCTCTGTCCCTCTCGCACTGAGTTCGATTCTCTCCCTCTCCCTCTCGCACTGAATATGATCCACTCCCTCTGCATCTCACACTCTCACTGAGCTCGATCTGCTCCTTCTCCCTCTTGCATTGAGCTCCATCCGCTCTCTCTCCCTCTCACACTGCTCTCGATCTGTCCCTCTCCATCTCGCACTGAGCTCGATCCGCTACCTCTCCTCCTCCCACTGAGCTCGATCCGCTCCCTCTCTCTCTCGCATTGAGCTCGTTTCGTTCTCTCTCACTCTCCCTCTCACATTGAGCTCGTTCCATCCTCTCTACCTCTCCCACTGAGCTCGATCTGCTCCATCTCCCTCTCGCACTGAGCTCGATTCGCTCCCTCTGCATCTCCCTCTCGCACTGAGCTCCGTCCACTCCCTCTCCCTCTCACACGGAGTCTGATCTACTCCCTCTCCCTCTCGCAATAAGGTCGCTCTGCTCCCTCTCCCTCTCCCAATGAGCTCAATTCGTTCGCTCTCCCTCTCACAGTGAGCTCGATCCGGTCCCTCTCCCTCTCCCACGGAGCTCGATCCACTTCCACTCCCTCTCCCTCTCCCTCTCCCTCTCACACTGAGCTCGATCTGCTCCCTCTCCCTCTCACACTGAGCTCGATCCAATTCCACTCACTCTCGCACTGAGCTCGATCCGCTCCCTCTCCCTCTCCCTCTCACACTGAGCTCGATCCACTTCCACTCACTCTCGCACTGAGCTCGACCCACTCCCTTTCCCGCTCCAACTGATCTCGATCCACTCCCTTTCATACTCCAACTGAGACTGCTCTGCTCCCACTCCCTCTCCCTCTGGCACGGAGCTCGATCCGCTTCTTCTCCCTCTCCCTCTCCCTCTCCCTCTCCCTCTCAAACAGAGCTGGATCCGCTCCCTTTCCCTCTCGCACTGAGCTCGATCCATTCTCTCTTTCTCTCGCGCTGAGCTTGATCTGCTCCCTCTCACTCTCGCACTTACCTCGATCCGTTGCCTCTCCATCTTGCACTGAGCTCGATCCACTCCCTCTCCTGCTCGCAATGAGCTCGATTCGCTCACTCTCCCTCTTGCACTGAGCTTGATCCGCTCCCTCTCCCACTCGCACTGAGCTCGATTCGCTCCTTCTCCCTCTTGCACTGAGCTTGATCTGCTCCCTCTCATTCTCCCACTGAGCTCGATCCTCTCCCTCTCCCTGTCCCCCTCGCAGTGATCTTGATTCGCTCCTTCTCCCTCTCGCACTGAGCTTGATCCGCTCCCTCTTGCTCTCCCTCTCCCTCTCGCAGTGATCTCAATTCATTCTCTCTCCCTCTCGCGCTGAGCTTGATCTGCTCCCTCTCCCACTTGCACTGAGCTCGATCCGCTCCCTCTCTCTCTTGCACTGAGCTCGATCCGCTCCCTCTCCTTCTCCCACTGAGCTCGATCCGCTCTCTCTCACTCCCCCTCTCACATTGAGCTCGATCCATCCTCTCTACCTCTC
>NC_063339.1:35515108-35515465 GCF_021869965.1 Rhincodon typus | reverse complement strand
CTTTCCCACTCCAACTGAGATCGCTCCGCTCCCACTCCCTCTCCTTCAAGCACTGAGCTCGATCCATTCTCTCTCCCTCTCACACCGAGCTTGATCTGCTCGCTCTCACTCTCGCACTTACCTCGATCCGCTGCCTCTCCATCTCGCATTGAGCTCGATTCATTCTCTCTCCCTCTCATACCGAGCTTGATCCACTCTCTCCCTCTCACACTGAGCTCGATCTGCTCCCTCTCCCTCTTGCATGGAGCTCAATCCTCTCTCTCTCCCTCTCGCACTGAGCTCGATTCGCTGCATCTCCCTTTCGCATGAGCTCGATCCATTCTCTCTCCCTATCGCAATGAGCTCAATCCGCTCCCT
>NC_063339.1:35508453-35515098 GCF_021869965.1 Rhincodon typus | reverse complement strand
CTCGATCCATTCTCTCTCCCTATCGCAATGAGCTCAATCCGCTCCCTCTGCCTCTCCCGCTCACACTGAGCTCAATCCGTTCCCTCTCCCGCTCACACCGAGCTTGATCCGTTCCCTCTCCCTCTGCCTCTCGCACTGAGCTCAATCCGCTCCCTCTCCCTCTGCCTCTCGCACTGAGCTCAATCCGCTCCCTCTCCCTCTGCCTCTCGCACTGAGCTCAATCTGCTCCCTCTGCCTCTCCCGGTCACAGTGAGCTCTATCTGCTCCCTCTCCCTCTCCCGCTCGCTCTGATTGCTCTTGACCCCACTGCCGCTCTGACTGAGCTCCACAGCCTGTTTTCATCACATTCCCATTTTAACACTTGCCATAAGAGTATGCTTTTTGTATTCTTTCGCTCACCGTTTTCATTAATCTCTGATGGAGCTATCAACATTAAAGTCACTATATACTTTCTAAGAATATTTTTGTTTGCTGATCCTCGTGTGGGCAACAGTTTGGGAAATTCTATAAAATTGTTGGAGGTTGCTTCTAGTCTCCATGATCATCTGGTGTTTGCTGCAGATGAGTAACATAATCCGTGTTGGAAACGATTGTATTTGGGGACCTAACTGAGGACAGGTTCGATCAAAGCTCACATTTGCATTGGGCCGAGTGCTGGAAGACAGCTGCTACTCTGGAACCAATATGCAGCAGGAAGCAATGTCTTAAGGACTTATAGAGACAGAGGCAGCTTTCAGATATATGCTGACAACAATCAGCTTCATAAGAAGGGCCAGAAATTATCCAACTTAACATTAGGAAGCTTAAAGGTAAAAGTACTATATTCTCACCCCTGATTTTATCCTCTTCTCTGATTGTTTCATCAGATTGAACCCAAGAATGTATGTTTTATTTGATGTCGGCATTGCTGACTGATCCTAATTGCCGTTCAACTGAACAGTTTCCAAGGCCATTTCAGGGGTCAGTTAGGAACCAACCACATCGCTTTTGGTCTGGAATCTGTAGGCCAGACCAGGTAAGGACATCAGATCTTCTTCCTTAAAGGCCATTAGAGGACAAGATGGGCAATTGACAATAGTTTCATGTACTTTGAAGCTAATTTGAGCTTCATATTATATGTTTCACCTCTTCATAAAACTGTTTTCCTCCCCTTTTGCAACATCCCTTACCTCAGCTCTATTTTTAATTTCCAGTTCAAATGAAGCCTTTGTCTTTAACTTCATTGTCCCATAGCTTAGCTTCTCCAAATCCTTTTCTCCCCAAGTTTTCCTATAAATAAACTCTGACTCACCAAAGCTCAATTTCTGCTTTCTCATCACTTCCAATCTTCCCACTTCCATTATTTCATAGCACAATGCATTCAAAATTCGTATCCTTACTTTTAGTTCCTGAGAGATAGGAAGAACTGTCGATGCTGGAGTCTGAGATAACACAGTGTGGATCTGGAGGAGCAGAGCAGGCCAGGCAGCATCAGAGGAGCAGGAAAGCTGACATTTCGTGTCGGGACCCTTCTTCAGAAGTGGGCTTTCTGAAGAAGGGTCCCAACCCGAAACATCAACTTTCCTGCCCCTCTGAAGCTGCCTGGCCTGCTCTGTTCCTCCAGATCCACACTGTTATAAATTCCTGAACAAGCTTGTCCCACCTGTGTTCTCCCCTTCAGTGTTTTGTAGTTGATGGATTAGCTAGCTTAGCTCACAGCCCCATTTCAGGCTTGGGACAAAGAACTATGCTTTTTCTCACTCTTGCAAAATAATCCTCGAAGCCAATATCCTAAAGCTTAAGGTGGAACTAAATAGAGTCATAGAGTCATACAGCAAAGAAACAGACCCTTTGTTCCAACTTATCCATGCCGTTCAAGTTTCCCAAAATAAACTAGTCCCATTTGCTTGCATTTGGCCCATATCTCTCTAAATCTTTCCTATTCATGTACCTATCCAAATGTCTTTTATATGTTGTAACTTTATCTGCATCAACTACATCCTCTGGCAGTTCATTTCACATACGAACCACTCTCAATAAAAATGTTGTCCCTCAGGTCCCTTTTCAATCTTTCTCCCCTCACCTTAAAATTATGCCCTCTAGTTTTGAACTGTCCAACCCTCGGGAAAATACTTTTGCTATTCACCTTATCTACGTCCCTCGTGATTTTATAGCCCTCAATGTGGTTACCCCTCGTCCACCTACACTTCAGTGAATAAAGTCCCAGCCTATCCGGTCTCTCCTCATAACTCAGACACTCCAGTCCCATCCAGTAACATCCTTGTAAATCTTTTCTGCACCCTCTCTAATTTAATAATATCCTTCCTAAAGCAGGGTGACCAGAACTGTACTCAGTATTCCAAAAGTGGCCTCACCAATGTCCTGTACAACCGCAACATGACGTCCCCACTCCTAAACATGTTGGTCTCAGCAGTGAAGGTAAGTGTGCCAAACACCTTCTTTACCAATCTGTCGACCTGTGATGCCACTTTCAAAGAACTATGTACCTGAATTCCTCGGTCCCTCTGTTCTACAACAATCTCCAGTGACCCTATCATTAACTATGTACATCTTGCCCTTGATCTTTTTACTAAATGCAACACCTGCATTTATCTAAAGTAAACTCCATCTGCCACTCCTCAGCCCATTGGCCCATTTGATCAAGATCCCTCTGTAATCTTAGGTAACCTTCCTAGCTGTCTACTGTACCACCTACTTTAGTGTCATCTGCTAACTTACTAATCATGCTGTATATTCTCATCCAAATTGTGTATATAAATGAGAAACAAAAGTGAATCCAGCACTGATCTCTGCGGAACACTGCTGGTCACAGGCTTGCAGTCTGAAAAACAATCCTTCATTACCATACCCTGTTTCCAATCATCAAGCCAATTTTGTATCCGCTTGGCAAGCTCTCCTTGAATCCCATGTGACCTAACTTGACTAACCAGTCTGCTATGTGGAACCTTGTCAAAGGCCTTACTAAAATCCACGTAGACTACATCTACCACTCTGCCCTCATCTATTGGCAGCACGGTGGCTCAGTAGTTAGCATTGCTGCCTCACAATGCCAGGGACCCGGGTTTGATTCCACCCACGGGTGACTGTGCGTGTGGAGTTTGCACATTCTCCCCGTGTCTGTGTGGGTTTCTTACAGGTATTCCAGTTTCCTCTCTCAGAGATGTGCAGATTAGGTGGATTGGCCATGGTAAATTGTCCACAGTGTCCAGGGATGTGCAGGTTGGGTGTGTTAGCCACAGTAAATATGGGGTTACAGGGATAGGTAGTGGGGTGAGTTTGGGTGGGCTGAATGGCCTGCTTCCACACTGTAGGGATTCTATGATCGTGATTCAGTGATCTTCAATCAAGTTTGTGAGACACGATTTCCCATTCACAAAGCCTTGCTGACCATCCCTAATCAGTTCTTGCCTCTCCAAATGCATGTAAATCCTGTCTGTCTGAATCCCTTTCTACAACCTACCCACCATTGATATCAGGCTCCTCTTCGCAGCTTTTCTTGAATAAAGTGAGCAAGTAGCTTTTATTAAACTCCACTCATACCTTTGTTCATTCTTGGAAACAACTATGCTCGAGAGCTTTAAGGCTAAAGCCACATGGGCCTAATGACCAAGAGTCGTAGAACACGCGAACCCTTTTTTGATGTTTGTGAAGTTAGTTACTGGGAAATGATGGATGAAACATTTCACAACCTAGCAGCATTAACAAAGCCTCAGAAGCAGTTTAACAGAAAATCCTGAGCAATGTGATTTTCTTTTGCGTGGATGGAAATACTGCAACCAGTGCAGCAATAATTTTCTGATAAACTTGCCCGTGTAGCTGCAGCCGTGGTAGTAGCGCTGGCAAAATCTCAGTGGTTTGTTTTTTCACTTTGTCATGGCAAAGCAGTCAATAAGATGATGTGCGAAAATTGTGCGAGTAGACCTTTAGTTTACCATGGCCGCTGACAGGGCCTTTTGATCAGACTGAGGCCGAAATGCTTACTTATTATGTATTGCTACTTTTAAATTTGAGACACAATACAAAGTGGGGAATAAAACAGAATTAAGACTGACGCAGAAGAAAGTCAAAGGCATTTGGCAGAGCAGGAGTAAGGGGAAGAAAAACGATTAAAAATATACAACCTGGTTTGAATATTAACTGCTGTATCTGCTAAGTGTTCAACTAAAAGGACGTGTAAAGAGTTTCTAGTGTTTCAGCGTAAAACTTACCTCTATTAGTGACACAATTTCTTGCGAAAGGTAAAAAAATTTAGAAGTACCAAAACCATTCGGGTTTTTAAAAATCCCCTAAGGCAAGTTAACAACTTTAGTTTTCTTACTCTCGGCCACCTTACATCCTGTTTTTTTACCACTTGAAATGTCATTCCATCTCGGGAACTTGTCCAGGTCCTTTTTGAAGGGGATCCACATGACAGTCTGTGGCCATGGACAGTGCCTGTGAAAAGAATAACCTAACATTTTACTCATGTATTTCATCTGACTTAAGCCAACCACATCCATGTCAAACGATTGACTTTTCACTATTTTTTAAAAGAAAACTTGCTATATCTCTTATAAACCGTTATTTCTCCAATCAAATTGATTCCAATTCATCGAGTCTATTTCCATCACAAAGATCCCAAGCCTAGAACCAACTTGGTCGCCCTCTTCTCCAGTGTTCCCTATTACGCTTTGGAGGCCACGATACTTTGAATTATAACAATACCAAGGCCCAGTGCAGTCTATACAGACCTAATTTATATTTATTTTCATATTGTTCTGTCCTGAATAACACAAGCTAAAAGCTACTGGCCTTCCCTATCACCTATTGCGGATTTTTAAAAGTTCACTCATGGGATGTGGGCATCGCTGGCTGGCCAGCATTTATTGCCCATCCCTGGTTGCCCTTGAGAAGATGGTGGTGAGCTGTCTCCTTGAACCACTGCCGTCCATGTACTGTAGGTAGACCTATAATGCTCTTAGGGAGGGAACTCCAGGACTTTGACCCAGTGACAGTGAAGGAACAGCGATATATTTCCAAGTCAGTATGGTGAGTGGCTTGGAGGGGAACTGGTTGTGGGTTTGGAAGATGTTGTTTAAGGATCTTTGGTGAACTTCTGCAGTGCATCTTGTAGATAGTACATACTGCTGCTCTGAGCTTTAGTGGTGGAGAGAGTGGATGCTTGTGGATGTAGGGCCAATCAAGCAGGCTACTTTGTCCTGGATGGTGTCAAGCTTCTTGAATGTTGTTGGGGCTGCACTCATCCAGGCAAGTGAGGAATATTCCATCATATTGCTGACTTGTGCCTTGTAGATCATGGATACATTTTGGGGAGTCAGGAGGTGAGTTACTCGCTGCAGTATTCCTAGCTCTTAACCTGCTGATATCGTCATTGTGTTTATGTGGTGAGTCCAGTTGAGTTTCTGTCAATGGTAACCCCCAGGATGTTGATAGTGGGGGATTCAGTGATGGTAACACCATTAAAAGACAAGGGTCAGTGGTTAGATTGTCTCTTATTGGACATGGTTATTGCCTGGCATTTGTGTGGTGCAAATGTTACTTGCCACTTGTCAGCCCAAGCTGTTCAGATATTGTTCAGGTCTTGTTGCATTTGAATGTTGACTGCTTCAGTATCGGAAGAGTCACAAATGGTGCTGAACATTGGCAGACATCCCCACTTCCAATCCTATGATGGAGGGAAGGTCATTGATGAAGCACCTGAAGATATCTGGCCTAGAACACGACCGAGAAACTCCTGCAGAGATGTCCTGGAGTGATGTCACACAACATCAAGGTCAAATGCAGTCTTAATGTCAAGGGTTGTCACTCTCACCTCACCTCTGGAATTTAGCTCTGTTGTCCATGTTTGAACCAAAGCTGTAATGAGGTCAGGAGCTAAGTGGCCCTGGTGGAACCCAAACTGGGCGTCACTGAGCAGGTTATTTCTGAGTTAATTGCTGATGGTTCTGAGGTTAATTGCTGATGATCGAGAGTAGACTGATGAGTAGTAATGGGCCAAATTGGATTTGTCCTGCTTTTGTGTACAGGACATATCTGGGCAGTTTTTCACATTGTTGGGTAGATGCCAGTGTTGTAACTGTACTGGAACGGCTTTGCTAGGGGAATGGCAAGTTCTGGAGTACAAGTCTTCTGTACTATTGCCAGAATGTTGTCAGGGCCCATAGCTTTTGCAATATCTAGTATCTCTAACTGTTTCTTGATATCACATGGATTAAACAAAGTGGAAAGAGAAATTGAGCTATTTAGGTTAACAATGGGATATTTTTGAAATTGATTGCAAAGATTCAAAAGAAGTAGACCATTAAAAAAGGAGACTGCTGCAAGTTTCAGGATGGTGTGGGCACCTTTCATGCAGAATGATACAGAATAGAAAGAATATGAATAGAGATTAGGAGGAGTTGAGTTTTAAAACTGTATCTCAAACATGTCAGAATAAAACTAAAATGTTCAGCAAGTTACACATGTACACAAATCTACTTTAGGACTCTCTGCGGAGACAGAAAGGTGAATTAATATGGGATCAGAGATAGTAGGAACTGCAGATGCTGGAGAATCCGCGACAACAAGGTGCAGAGCTGGATGAACACAGCAGGCCAAACAGCATCATAGGAGCAGAGAGGCTGACATTTTGGGCCTAGACCCTTC
>NC_063339.1:35426895-35503453 GCF_021869965.1 Rhincodon typus | reverse complement strand
TGCAATCCGACCCCACCACCAAAGACATTTTTCCCTCCCCACCCTTATCTGCTTTCCGGAGGGACCACTCTCTCCATGACTCCCTTGTCCGCTCCATACTCTCCTCCAGCCCCACCACACCCGGCACTTTTCCCTGCAACCGCAGGAAGTGCTACACCTCCCCCCTCACCCCCAATCCCAGGCCCCAAGAAGACTTTCCACATCAAGCAGATGTTCACCTGCACATCTGCTAATGTGGTATACTCCATCCGCTGTTCCCATTGTGGCCTCCTCTACATCAGGGAAACCAAGCGGAGGCTTGGGGACCGCTTTGCAGAACACCTACGCTCGGTTCGCACTAAACAACTGCACCTCCCAGTCGCGAACCATTTCAACTCCGCCTCTCATTCCTCAGACGACATGTCCATCCTGGGCCTCCTGCAGTGCCACAGTGAAGCTTCCCGAAGGTTGCAGGAACAGCACCTCATATTCCGCTTGGGAACCCTGAAGCCCAATGGTATCAATGTGGATTTCACAAGCTTCAAAATCTTCCCTCCCCCTACCGCATCCCAAAACCAGCCCAGCTTGTCCCCGCCTCCCTAACCTGTCCTTCCTCCCACCCATCCCCTCCTCCCACCTCAAGCCCCACCCCCATCTCCTACCTACTAACCTCATCCCTCTCCCTTGACCTGTCCGTCCTCCCTGGACTGACCTATCCCCTCCCTACCTCCCCACCTACACTCACCTTTACTGGCTCCATCCCCACCTCTTTGACCTGTCTGTTTCCTCTCCACCTATCTTCTCCTCTATCTATCTTCTATCCGCCTCCCCCCCTCCCTATTTATTTCAGAACCCCCTTCCCCTCCCCCATTTCTGATGAAGGGTCTAAGCCCGAAACGTCAGCCTTCCTGCTCCTATGATGTTGCTTGGCCTGCTGTGTTCATCCAGCTCTACACCTTGTTATCTCTGTCAATATATATTTATTGCTCTATGTATATTTGCTTTATATATATTTACTACTCAATATATATTTACTACTTAATATATTTACCACTGCTTAGTATATATTTATTACTGCTAATAAATACGTTAATTTGGATCACCTAAGCCATTGAGGTTTTTTTGTTACATCCCACTGAATCCATTATCGAACCTTAACATATTGCTGAAACCCTCCACCATCAGCATCCTAGCATTCTCATCGACCACATTAACAGCAGAGTTTCAAGAGGTAGCTTACGAACTCCTTCCCAAGGGCAACAGGAGATGGGCAATAAATACTGGCAATGTCAGTGACTCCTCCATGCCATTAATGAACAAAATAGTAATGGTAGTTGGAGGAATACCTGGTCCAAGTCAATCTATGCTGATTGTTGTGCAAGTTTGGGATAAAGGATCATTTAGAAATGAAATCTAGGGTAAAAGTTCAGCACAACATTGTGGGCCGAAGGGCCTGTGCTGTGCTGTACTGTTCTGTGTTCTGTGTTCTATGTAAATCATGATGTAGTTTTGGAAGTCAATTGCTAAAAATAAAGTAGTAAGTGTGGAAATACACAGTAAGTCAGCCAATAGCTTTGAAAAACAAAAAAGGATCAGATATTGTTTCTGTGCAAATGCTTTTTTATTTGCTTTAACATCCAATATCAGCAGTGGCTTTGCCTTGATAGCACCAGAATAATTAAAATTCTCGTTAAGATTTCAAATACAATTAAAATGAACAATTTGTTAAAACTAAGATGGATTAGAACCCGCATCAGTTATTTTTAACTTTTGTGAAGAAAAAGAATAACATTGAGAAATACTGATTGTTCAGAAAGAAACATGGAAAATGTTGGAGAAAGTCAGCAGGTCTGTCAGCATCTGTGGAGAGAAAACAGAGTCAATGTTTTGAGTCCAATCCAACTTTTCTTAAATACTGAAAGTAGGTGGTGAAAGCTGGCGCCCTAATTAAGAGCCTAATGATGACCATGGAACTGTTATCGATTGTTGGAAAAGAACATCTGGTTCACTAATATCCTTTTGGGAAAGAAACAGCTGTTCTTCCCTGGTCTGGCCTACATGTGACTTTAGAATCATGTAATATGGTCAACACTCAACTGCTCTCTGGGCAGTTGGTGATGGGTAATAAATGCTGATCCAGCCAAGGTTGGCCACATCTCCTGAATTTAAAAGCAACTCCTTTGTCCAACTGTCTTTCTCTCTCTTTGGGCTCTATCCTATCGTTTACTCCCTACCCCACCCACCTCCCTATTTTCTGTATATAAACTGATGTTTTCCCAGCCACCATCAGTTCTGAGGAAGGGTCACTGGACCCGAAACGTTAACTCTGTTTTCTCCTCCACAGATGCTGCCAGACCTGCTGAGCTTTTCCAGCAACTTTGTTTTTGTTCCTGATTTACAGCATCCGCAGTTCTTTTGGTTTTTATTAACATTTACCCTCTCTCTCCCAAAAGAAAAATGATTAAAACCACTGCATGAGATTTGAAAAAGAAGCATGATTAAAAGCAATAGCTTTCATGTCCGTGACACCTCCTGATAATGGAAATTTTAAAACACAGTGCTCTATGTTTAAGAGATAACAAGGTGTAGAGCTGGATGAACACTGCAGGCCAAGCAGCATCAGAGGAGCAGGAAAGCTGACGTTTCGGGTCTTCTGAAGAAGGGTCTAGGCCCGAAACGTCAGCCTTCCTGCTCCTCTGATGTTGCTTGGCCTGCGGTGTTCATCCAGCTCTACACCTTGTTATCTCAGATTCTCCAGCATCGGCAGTTCCTACTATCTCATGCTCTATGTTTAATTTTTTTTCCACTTTGGCATTTTTCATAGTTGTACTCAACTCTAAGACCTCATTTGGGTGCTCAGTCAATAAATAGCCTTCACCAATTTCAGTTTGGGAAGCCATTGCATCTTTTGTAAGGCCCTACTTTGACTAACTGTAATGATGTTCACAGTTTCCAAATAAGTTTGCTGATACAACGAGACATTCAATCCCTTCTGCCATATTTCTTATCTAATCTACTTGAAAGCCCCAAAAACCTGACTTCCAATTTTGAATTCTGTTTTAAGTCCATTTATGACAATATTTTCAAATTCACTGCTCCCACTCTGCAAAAATCATTCATCTGTCTCATAAAGATGCCTGAAGACTGCCTCCCAAGGTCCTTGTAAAACATGGCAGGGTCTGTTTTCAAATGGAGGTGGCCCAAATTTATTAAGATGGAGTTACTGAGAAGCATGAAACTCGAATTGCATCATTTGCGCTGTATATGCATTTATTTAACTTCCAGATTGTCCACAGTACGTTTGCTACTATTTTAGAGAGTGAAGGAAATTGTTCTTTTGTAATGCTTTAACAGCAAGTGATCTACAATACCAATTTTTGTTTTGAGCAAAGTCAAGAAAATCTTCAAAATTGATTTGCAGCCATAGGTGAATCTACTCTTATATCTTGGTTACCCACTTTTTCTTCAAAACATCATGGCACTAGCCTTGCTTTAGCTTTATATGTCCCATCAACAGACACTTTTTTTTGTGCATATCCATGTAAATGATAAGAACAGTTGTTCCTGTCTGGTAACTCTGCGTACACTCCAAATACTTTCCAGACTTGTAACTCTTGCTACTTGGCAGCTTTCATTAGCTTGTATTCTAATTTGTTCATAGCCTCCTGGACTTCTCAATCACATGGGCTTTTGCTGCTGCATTCACAACTATTATGCCTACATTCACACACACATTTCTAAATCATCATGAGCAAATTTCTCCCATTATAAGTGAGAAATTTGCCAGTGATTCAAATTCAGCCCCTATCTCTTTATATATGCACATTACCCACAGCTATGTTCTTATATTAGGTCTTATTGTCAACTGACTAAAGCTGGTTGCCACATCTACCTTTAAAATCATAGCCAGTACCTCAGTGAAATCGTTTGCTAAGGACAGATTTACTATAGGCCATGATGTTGTCCTTCAATGTTTCTTACAGGTACGGTTCTTGATCAACACCTCCTAGTGCTCGGACATAGCAACCCTAGCAAGCCATTGCTCCCTGGACCTAGAATACTTCACAGTAAAATGCTGTCCCTACTAACTGCCGCAAGAGTTCACCTCCTCCATACTGACACCACCCCATGCAGATGTGAAGAATGCCCTGGACTAAGTTCCCACTGCCACAAACACTGGAGATGAAATTCCCCGAGGCCTTATTCATTGTGGCCAGGGACTTCAACCAGGCCAACCTCAGGAGGGCGCTGCCAAAGTACCACCAACACACCTCCTGCCCCACCAGAGGACAGAACATCCTGGACCACTGCTACACAACCATCAAAGATGGCTACCGCTCCACACTTCAGATAATCAGATCACAGTGCTGTATTCCTCCTCCCAGCTTACAAACAGAAGTTGAAGTGGCAGGATCCTCCACAGAAAGAAATACAATGCTGATCTGAGGCAGTGGAAGACCATCTCTGGGACTGGTTGGAATCAGTGGACTGGACTCAGTGGAAAACCTACACCACAACCGTCATGGACTTCATTAGCAAATGCGTGGAGGACTGTGGGACAAAGAAGTCAATCTGGTTGTTCCCCAACCAGAAACGTTAGATGAACCAGGAAATCCACTCCCTACTGAAGACCAGGCATGCAGCATTCAAGTTGGGTGACCCGGACCGATACAGAAAATCCAGATACGACCTCGGCAAAACCATCAGAAATGCCCTGAAGCAGTACCGGACCAAGTTGAGGCCCAAACCAACCATACAAACTCCCGCCGTCTGTGGCAAGGCCTAAACAACATAATGGGATGCAAAATGAAGCAGAGCAAGGTAACAGACAAAGACACATTCCTCCCTGATGCGCTCAATGCTTTCTGTGCTTGGTTCGGGCAGGATGCCAGCGGCGAGGTATCACCTGCCCTGACAGCTCCTGATGCACCTGGGCCCTCTGTCACCGCTGCACACGTCAGAACGGTCTCCCCGAGAGTCAACTCAAGGAAAATGACTGGATCGGATGGAGTTCCTGGCCGTGCACTTAGATCCTGTTTGGACCAGCTGGCGGAGGTATTCACTGCCATCTTCAACCTCTCCCTCCCACACATCAAAGTCCCCACTTGCTTCAAGAAGACCACCATCATCCCAGTACCTAAGAAAGCACATGCAATGTACCTTAATGAATACCGCCCAGTGGTTCTGACCTCCATAATCAGGAAGTGTTGAGGGGCTGGTCATGGCCCACATCAACTCCAGTCTCCCAACTTGCATCGATCCTCTACAATTTGCCTACCGATGTAACAGGTCCACAGCAGACGCCATTTCCCTAGCCCTAAACTCATCCCTAGAACATCTGGACAACAAGGACACCGATGTCAGACTTCTGCTTGACTACAACTCCATGTTCAACACCATTATCCCCTCCAGACTGATCTCAAACCTCTGAGACCTTGCTGTCGGCTCCACCTTCTGCAACTGGATCCTCAGCTTTCTGACCCATAGACCGCAATCAGTAAAGGTAGATAACTGCACCTCCTCCACAATAACACTCAACACTGGAGCCTGCCCACCCCCCCCAAGGACGTGTTCTCAACTCCCAACTGAAATCCCTGTACCGCCATGCTTGTGTTGCCAAATTCTGAATGAACGCCATCTACAAGTTTGCTGACGACACCACCATGGTAGGACGGATATCAAACAACAAGGCAGAATACAGAAAGGAGATACAGGGCTGTGGGTATGAAGGAGATAGAGGGTGCAATGGTGTCATGGTGCAATGAGAACGACCTCTCTCTCAACATCAGCAAAAACAAAGAATTGATTGATCATTGACTTCAGAAAGAGGGAAGAACATGCCCCATCTACATTATCAGCCCACATCATTAGCAGAAAAGACAGTCAATGAATAATAATAGAAAATTTATGAAGGGGAGAACAGACTTGATGGGTTGAATGGCCTACTTCTGTTCCTATGTATCATGGTTTTATGGTCTTTAAGCACTTAGAGTCATAGCGTGATTGAGCTGTGTAGCATGGAAACAGACCTCTCCGTTCAACTTGTCCATGCTGACCAGATATCCTAAATTAATCTAGTCCCATTTGCCAGCATTTGGCCCATATCCCTCCAAACCCTTCCTATTCATACACCCATTCAGATGCCTTTGAAATGTTGTAATTGTACCAGCCTCCACCACTTCTTCTGGCACTTAGATGTTTCTTGTTTAGCAAATGGGGGCAATAGATATTCATAAAGTGAATTGTGTTAGAACTTTCAATCCATAGATGTAAAAACTTTATCATTGCCTCTGTTGTCCTTTCTCATGGGTTTACACATAGAAATTCTTATAGGCAATGTTCAACAATTACAGCATGCAATAAGGCATTTTCAACCGAACGTACGTTGCTGTCTGCAACCACCTCTTACGGACTGAGCTTGCGAAGGTGCTGACCTTTATCCTATCAAAGAGACATTACTGATGTCAAAGTAGCACTGTAAGCACACTGTAAATATCACAGGCTGCTTTAAGTCACAGCTCCATGGCTTCCTAACACCAGGATCTGCTATTTCAGCATCATTAGACTCAGGTTCAAGTGATCTATAGGTTCCCCACTCCCCTGTTCAGAACCAGCTGGCCCAAAATTGATATTTAAATCTCTGGCAATTATGCAAATACCCCACTTAGTACGCAATGGGGGATTCCCAGTGTACTGCTGCTGTCAACACCAACCTATGCAGGGACTCTCCAGATATGGGCACCCTCTGCATAATGTTGTTGCTGCCAGTAGTTTAAGGTCTTAAAACTCATCATCTTTACAAGAGTTCTCTGCCAAGCTGCTGGCCAGGACAGAGTCAGTTCCTGACCATGAGTGCGTTGGATGTTCTTGGCTGCTGCTTTTGACCTATGCAGTGCCAAAGTTTGATGTAATGTGCACATGATTTGCATCGGCAGAAGTTAGCACTCAAATCCATCACTTCCTCATATTTTTGACACAGCAACTCCCAGTTGCTTCAGCTATCTTTCCAGAACCACTACGGAAACATGTAGTAGAATTTGGTCTTTGTCCATTTTCAAGTCTAGACTGGGGCAGCTCACATTTGTTTCAGGGACACCAAAACTTCCAGTACATTAGGTCTTGCGACTTAACTAGATAATGTTGTTGAGCTGTCTATGTCTACATTCAACCATCAACAGCTCACATATTAGAGATCACTTTTTGCCAACTGTTTGTTTCACTGATGGTTGTCCTCACATTATTTGAGGAGAGAGTTGAGGAAGGAAGGGAATACAAACATGAATTAGAAGCAGGAATGGGCCATTTGAGCTCCTCGAAGCTGTTCTGCCAAACAAGATCACATCTGAATTGACTGTGGCATCAACCCCACTATCTTGCACCCCCACTAAGCCCCTTTGACTCCATTTTCACTGAAGAATCTCTCTATTGCCACTTTGAAAATACATCTGTGTCTCCACTGCTCTCAAAGGAAGAGAATTTCATACACTCATGACCTTTTTTAGAGGAAATAATTCTCTTCTCTGTTTTAAATAGGTGAGCCTTACTTTAAAACAGTGTTCCCTAGTGCTGGTCTCTCCCACAGGGGAAGGTCCTCTCGGTCTCCACGTCATCAACTCTGCTCAGGGTCTTATAGGATTCAATAAGATCACCTCTCATCATTTGAACTTGTGGATATCAGCTAACCTGTTGAATCTTTCCTTGCAAGATAATCTTCCTGTCATCCCAGAATTCAGTCAAAACAACCTTTGCTGCATTGCATCTTTCGAAATTATGTCTTTTCTTAAATAAGATGACCAAAACTCTACTTGAGTACTCCAGACCTCACCAATGCCCCTGTACAACCGCAGCAAAACATCTCCATCCTTATTTTCCAGTTTCCTCTTAATAAACATTTGCCTTCTCAATCACCCATAACGGGTGATGGTACATCAGGTACATTCTCAAAATCAGAGGAGCTCTCCTGTTCTTCACAACTAAGTATTGTGTCACACATTATTAAAAAGCTTTTAAAATCTCATCCAAACCACTTCCAATGATTTCCTTTCTTTAGCCTGAGTTTTCTCCCCCCAAAGAGTTCTATAATGTTTCTGAAATACGATCTGCCTCATAGAAATCTTAATTGACTGATCATTATTAGCTCTCAGCCTCAGCAAACTTTTTTTTTGATTTGACCCTATTGTTTAGGTTCCATTAAGTTGAAGTAATTAGCTTCTCAATTTTGTGGTTTATCTGATTCCTTTTGCGACTGAGTTTTGTTTCAGACTTCAGGAAGCAATCGAGGACAAATCATTGAAAGTTTTCAAGGAGGCATTAGGTATATTTCTTAGGTCTAAAGTGATCAAAAGATATAGGGAGAAATCAGGAACAGGGTTCTATGTTGGACGATCAGGCATCATGATACCGAATGGAAGAGCAGGCATGAAGAGTTCAATCGCCTACTCCTGCTCCTATTTTCTAGATTTCTACATCCGATTTCAACCTCTGACATCATCCAACTCCATTCTTTCCTCCATTTACCTTTAAGACCCACCAGTTAGTGTCCTAAAGCAAGGTTGAAATCCCAATTCCTGTTTAACAGCATAGATGCAGAAAGATAGCTTCCCCTGTCAGTTAGGGTCAACCAGAATGAACAAACTGCTTGAAATTACATGCAGTATTTGAACAAATGTTACAACATTTTGGCTTCAATCTTGGAATGTTGCTGATTTGTTAAGATTGAATTAATATGTTGACAGTAGCTGAACGTTCAATCAGCTTTGCAAAGGAGGAAATATCAAAACTGGATATATAAAACACATAGCCCATTGGGTAGCACAAGGGCTCAGTAATTAGCACTGCTGCTTCATGGCACTAGGGACCTGGTGGAGTTCGTACATTCTCCCCAGTGGTCCAAAGATGTGCAGGTTATGTGGATTGCCATAGGAAATCTAGGTTTACAGGGAGAGGGTGGGATGCTCTTTCGAGGGTTGATGTAGACTCGATGGGCCGAATGGCCAGCTTCCATAGTGTAGGGATTCTATGATTGCTGCCAGCAGTTCAACTCTCCATTTCTGTAGAAATTACAGACAGAATTTCTGTCTCAGCAATGTTCATTAATGACTGTATAGTCAATTCTACGTGAAAACACAAAAAAATGATTGTGGATGAATCAGAAACAAACTGTGATTCTGCAAGGGTGTTGCATGCAACTTGAAGGGTTAGAACAGGAAGCAGCATATTACAGCTGAGGCTTGACTGAGGAAAGCCCCTTCTTATTGTATGTGAACAGAGCAACTGACACGTTAGAAAGGTACAGGATTCATCTTTCTGTAACTTAAGTATAAAACAGAGGAAATTTCAAACTAGCCATCTTTCTAATTGCTAGATACAAGCTCTCGCCTGAATGCATAACATTACATTAGAACAGCTTAGAAGGCTGGATTAATTAACAGAAACTACATTTCACAAAATAGGTCAAAACCTATCAGAGAATATATCCCAGCATCCTACTTATTTGCAACTTCCACTAACGTACACCAACTAACAGTTTAAACAGATTGCAGCAGTTTTTCAACAAGCATAACACTCAACCTTCAGGTTTTCATGGTCTTAGTAAGTCAGGCAAACTATAACCTATTATGATAAATGCAATGATTTTTATTACACAGCAGTGCCTTTACTTGTGTAGATTTTCATGCAAAAGGAGCTATTTTCTGTATTAAATAACCTCAATTTAAAATGAGTTTGGCAATCAATTTTTGGCAATATTTAATACAGAATTTAGAAAAAGGTGAGATTTTATATACACATTATATATTGATATTACTATAACATACTACCTTTGAAGATTACAATTGAAGGCTTATTTTTAAATTCAGGATTATAAAATTAAGTCTTACTTATGGCAAACAAGAGTGCAACTTGTAATAAAATACTGGAAAAGTAAAGTGCTCAGCTTATTTTTTTCTACAGCCACATTGTTATCTCAGCTAAAAAGATTTCAAGATGCTGAAACAGCTCACTGTAATTTTTGTTGTTTATCAGAAGAAATTTAGCAGTTATCTTTAACCAACTGTTATATTGGTTAACACCATGCCCTGTTTATCTTTTTACATTTCTGATAGTTGAAGTTCTATGACATCAAGAGCACAGGGTGGAATAGGACAGAGATGGAGTGGTAAAATTGTGATGTTACTGGACTAGTAATTCAGAGGGGCATATTATTCCACATAGCAGCTGAAGAATTTAATAATCATGAAACTTTTGGAATGTGGTTTTAAAAAAAATCCCAAACAGCTCACTGATGTCCTTCACAGACAGAAATCTGCTGTGTTTATCCAGTTGACCCTAGATCAATAGCAATATGTGAAATTCTTCAATAGCCTTTGAAATGCCTCTTCAAACTATTCATTTCTATCAAATCATTACAAAAATGTTGAATAGTGTAAAACTGGACACATCATCTAACATCAACTTTGAGAAGTGGAAACAAAGGTGCATCTGCAAACCTCTCTTTAGTAATATCGGGAGACCTGTGCCAAAATTGGGAGAAGTATAAACTAGTCAAGAATCAGCCTGGCATATATTTGTGGAATCTTACCTTACAGCCACAATTCCAGTGACAAGTGACATGTTCTCCCACAAATGCTAGGTCATAACCATCTCCTGTTGACATCCAACAATATTACCATCCCCAAATACCCCACCAACCACCTCCTGGGGATTACCATTGACCAGAAATGAATTGAAACAAGCCATATAAATATCGTGTCAATACGAAGTCAATGGAAATTCTATCATGAATATCAACCTTCTGACTCTCAGACCATCCATCATCTACAAAGCACATCATGACTGTGATTAAATGCATTCCATTTGCATAAATAACTGCAGCTCTGATTACACACAAGAAGCTCAACAGCTATTTGGAAGGACAGACAAAAAGGTAAGGAAGGTGGTGTAGCTCTGATATTTAAGTACGACATCAGGGCGGCAGTGAGGGATGATATAGATTCTATGGAGAATAAGGTTGAATCCATTTGGGTGGAAATTAGAAATTAGAAATTCTAAGAAGAAAAAGTCACTGATAGGTGAAGTCTATAGGCTACCAAATAATAACATCACATTGGCACAGACAATAAACAAAGAAATAACTAATGCCTGTAAAATTGGTATGGCAATTATCATGGGGAATTTTAATCTACATGTTGATTGGTCAAACCAGGTCGGTCAAGGCAGCCTTGAGGAGTTAATCGAATGTACCTGCGATAGCTTTCCTGAACAGTATGTAATGGAACTGACGAGAGAAGACGTTATCCTAGATCTGGTCCTGTGTAATGAGACAGGGATTTAATGATCTCATAGTTAGGGATTTTCTTGGAAGGTGCAATTACAGTATGGTTGAATTTAGAATACAGATGGAAAGTGAGAAGATAAAATCCAATACTAGGTCCTGCGCTTGAACAAAGGAGAACACAATAGAATGGAGGAGGAGTTGGCTCAAGTAGACTGGAAACAAAGGCTCTATGGTGGGACAGTTGAGGAACAATGGAGGACATTCAAAACAATTTTTCAGCAAGAGTACATACCAGTGAAGAGAACTGTAGGAAAAGGGGTAATCAGCCATGGAGTCTAAGGAAATGAGGGAGTCTATCAAGTTGAAAGGTAAGGCATACAAAGTGGCAAAGACCAGTGGGAAACCAGAAGATTGGGAAAACTTAAGGTCAACAGAAAGACACAAAAAAAGGCTATAAAGAAAAGTAAGATAGATTATGAGACTAAACTAACTCAGAATATAAAGACAGACAGCAAAAATGTCTATAAATATATAAAGCCAAAAAGAGTGGCTAAGGTAAACATTGGTCCTTTAGAGGATGAAAAGAGGAATTTAATAACAGGAAATGATGAATTAGCTGAGGCATTGAACAGTATTTTGTGTCAGACTTCACGGTGGAGGACACAAATAACTTGCCAGTAATTGATGACAAACAGACTAAGGTAGATGAGGACCTAGACATGATCATTATCACAAAAGAGGTAGTGTTGGGCAAGCTAATGGAGCTAAAAGTAGAGAAGTCTCCTGGCCCTAATGGAATGCATCCCAAGGTACAGGAGTAACAGCAAATGCACTCGTTGTAATTTTCCAAAATTCGCTGGACTTTGGGGCGGTTCCAGCAGATTGGAAAACAACCTATGTGATGTCACTGTTCAAAAAAGGAGATAGACAAAAGATAGGAAATTATAGGCCAGTTAGCTTAACTTCTTATTGGGAAGATGCTTGAATGTATCATCAAGGATGAAACAGCAAGACATCTAGGTAGAAATTGCCCTGTTGGGCCAATGCAGCATGGGTTCATGAAAGGCAGGTCTAATTTGCTGGAATTCTATGAAGTCATTATGAGCGTGGTGGACAATGGGGCCTCAGTAAATGTGGTGTATCTGGATTTCTAAAAGGCATTTGACAAGGTACTGCACAAAAGGTTGCTGCATAAGATAAAGGTGCACAGCGCTACACGTAATGTATTAGCATGGATAGAAGACTGGTTAACTAACAGGATGCAAAGAGTGGGGATAAATGAGTGCTTTTCTGTTTGCCGAGCGGTGATTAGTGGTGTGCCTCAGGAATCAGTGCTGAAACCACAATTATTTATAATTTACATAGATGATTTGGAGTTGGGGACCATGTTAGTGTGTCAAAGTTTGCAGATGGCAATGACTGATATAGCAAAGTGTACAGAGGACTCTGGAAGTTTGCAGAGGGATATAGATAGTTTAAGTGAGTGGATGAAGGTCTGACAGATGGAATTCAATGTTGATAAATGTGAAGTTATCCATTTTGGTAGTAATAACAGTAAAAGGGACTATTACTTTAACGGAAAAAAATTGCTACATGCTGCTGTGCAGAGGGACCTGGGTGTACTTGTGCATGAAGTGCAGACGGTTGGTTTGCAGGTAATTAAGGCAAAGGGAATGTTGCCCTTCATTGCTAGAGGAATTGAGTTTAAAAGCAAGGAGGTTATGTTACAGCTGTAAAGGGTGCTGGTGAGGCCACACCTCGAGTACTGTGTGCAGTTTTGGTCTCCTTATTTGAGAAAGGATGTACTGGCACTGGACGGGGGTGTCGTGGAGATTCACTAGGTTGATTCCAGAGTTAAGACGGTTTGCTTTTAAGGAAAGTCTGAATGAACTGGGATTACATTCATTGGAATTTAGAAGAATGAGGGGGGAATCTTATAGAAACATATAAATTTATGAAGGGAATAGATAAGATAGAAGCAGGGAGGTTGTTTCCACTGGGGGGGGGGGGGGGGGGGACTAGAAAAAGAGGGCATAGCTTCAAAATTAGGGGGAGCAGATTTAGGACTGAATTGAGGAGGAACTTTTTCACCCAAAGGGTTGTCAATTTATGGAATTCCCTGCCCAGTGAAGTAGTTGAGGCTTCCTCATTGAATGTTTCTAAAGCTAAGACAGATAATTTTTTTGAATAGTAAAGGAATTAAAGGTTATGGTGAGAGGGTGGGTAAGTGGAGCTGAGACCATGAAAACGTCAAACATGATCTTATTGAATGGCTGAGCAGGCTCGAAGGGCCAGATGGCCTACTCCTGCTTCTGCTCCTCGTTCTTATGTTCAGCCAAAACAGCCTGCCTGATCACTAGTTCATTCATTATGTACATGCTGCACAAGAGCAACTTACCAAAATTCCTTCACAGGCATCTTCCAAACCTACAACGGCCAATAGCAAGAAGAAAATAGGCAGTATCTCATTGGAATCAGCAACTGCATTCTCCCCTCCACACACCATGCAGACTTCAAACTATATTGTCATTCCTTCATTGTTGCTGGGTCAAAATCAAGCCCTCCCTCCCGGAGAACAGGTTAGGGTACATGCTCCACACAAATGACAATGGCTCAATAATGGAGGTCTCCACCATCCCCAAGGGCAACTAGAGATGGGTAATACATTCTGGCTATGTCAGCACCAATTGCATGCCAAGGATGTGATTTAGAAAGCTGATTTATAAGGTTCAGAACATTTACATTCTTAGGATAAACCATTCGGACATATTTGACTTTTAATTCACTTTATTTGAATTTATCCAAATATGTTAGAATGTTAAATTCTTTAAACTCATTAACTAAGAAAAGTTGCAGCTGAAGAGGTGCAATTTGACACCAACAGCTTGCTTATTTTTGTGACATGCCTTTTATTAAATTTGTATTGAGAAATATTTGTTATAGCTTGCATCTGTCGTTTCTCCCATTTGTGAGGCAGTTCACATATTAGTCTTTCAGTAAAATGCCTGAATTGCTTTTAATTCAATTAACTGAAATCTTGTGTTAAACATAGAATAAAAGACACATTGTTAGGCCCTCTTGTGGTGCAGTGGTAGTGTCCCTACCCCGGTATTGGGAGGGCCAGGTTCAAGTCCCATCTGCTCCAGGTGTGTTATAACGTCACTGAACAGCTTGATTAGGGGAAAAATAGATTGGATAATAAAATAAAAAGTCCTGAGATTTCTTTAAAGATTTTGAAACCAAAGTGGACTGCAGCTAACAAATGCTTGTGATAGTAACAATGCCAGGTTATTTGACAATGTTGCACACAACAGGAAATGGTAAATTCAAAGCAGTCGGAATTCAGGCAAATGGAGAGATTAGACAAAAAGGAGATGACAACATGCACTCATTCGAGTTGTGTCAAGGGGGTGATATATTGAATGTGGTACCAGGGTTTGGTCTTTGCAATACTTTCATTTCTAATGCAAAGTGGCTAATTGAAACTCATTGCCAAGTGGTCAAATTTATAAACAATGTAAAATATTTTGATGCCACTGGGAACTCATGAAAGTTTTTGATAGAACGTAGAACGGCCCTAACCGCAAGCTAGGAGTCCTGGCTTCAAGTTCCAGCTGCACCGAAAGTGTGTCATAACATATCCGGACAGGTTGGTTAAAAATATCTAAAGACATATCCTTCAGATGCAGGCAGTACTGACAGGCAAGGATTAAAAATTGCACATTTTTGAAACTTTTTGTTTGAGGAAGCAGCAGTCATACTGCTTGGCTTATTGAGAGGTACGTGACTGTAGCAACATTAATCTGAATTTAAGAACCGTATAACATTATCCTCACATCTGTGATAATTCATGGCTGTCAGTAAATCAAATCAATGGTAATGAGTGAATTGTGCTAATTTATCAGGCTAAAATGTTCATGAACTCATTGAACCAAAAGTAACAGAATAAACATTGATTCTCCTACAAGTTCAGGTCTTGGACTATTTAATCAATAGTATCAACTTCTGTGAAATAGAACTGTTTTATGGTAGAGTTGTTTAAAAAGCATATGATAAAACAGGAATCCAGCCTAGTTTATTCTCCTGTTAATGTGCAAATAATTTTTGTAGCTCTATTCTGTAGAGAGACCAAATGGAATCTGGGTGCAATTGAAATCTGGCTTGTGATGCCCATAATGGGTTTTGCTTGTAAGTATTCAAATCGGATACATACGTTTTTACTGGTGGTGGGTGGTTTAAAAAAAAAGTCAAGGCAGTTTTGTTGGCGGGAAGCTGCACAGCAAAACTTCTGGGTTAAAAAAAAAAGCAGATCCATTGGGTCCCTTATTGCACAGTGGTAGGTTCCCTGCACCTGGACCAGGGCTCAAGCCTCACTAACTCTAATAAAGTGTGAAATAGCATCCCTGAACAGGTTAATTAGAAAAATTAAAATAAGGTAGGGCCTTGTGGCGCAGTAGAGGTGTCCTTACCTCTAAGCCTGGCAGCTCAAGTTCAAGTCTCAACTGTCCCAAATGAGCAGGCTGATTCGATTTTGGTGGTGGGAGGTTCCCAATTATGAGAAAATACTTCTGGCTAGAGAGAAAAAAAAAGGCAGATCCGATGCTCTCTGCCTTCAGAGACAGGCAGGCACCACAGGGGGTACAGTGCTTGATTTCCCCCTCCAACTCCATTTTGATTTAGTCCCTTCCTGTTCTCCACACCCCACCTCTCACCTCATCTCACCACTAATGGTTTGCATTGCCCATAATGGACTTGGCTTGTAAATATTTAATTGACTATATGGACGATTACTAGCTACAAGGGGGGGAAAAAGCAAAGAAAAAAAAGTCATGGTGATCTTGGTGTGAAGCTAGATGAAAACAGCAGGCCAGGCAGCATCAGAGGAGCAGGAAAGCTGACATTTCAGGTCTGGACCCTTCTTCAGAAATGGGGGAGGGGGAAGGGGACTCTGAAATAAAAAGGGGGGGGGGGGGTGGACGGTGATACAAAGTGGATCGTGGAGCAGATAGGTGGAGAGAAGACGGACATGTCAAGGAGGCAGGGATGAAGCTAGTAGAGGTGAGTGTAGGTAGGAAGTTGGGGTGGGGGTTGGTCAGTGAGGTGGGAAGAGCAGATAGGTGGGAGAGAAGACGGACAGGTCAAGGAGGCAGGGCCGGGGGGGTGTGGGGCTGGTCTTGGGATGAGGTCGGTGGGGTGGGTAGATTTTGAAACTCGTGAAGTCCACATTACAACCCAATGGTCTCAGGGTTCCAAGGCGGAATATGAGGTGCTGTTCCACCAGTTTTCGGGTGGCATTGTTATGACACTGGATGAGGCCCAGGATGGGCATGTCGTCCAAGGAGTGGGAGGGGGAGTTGAAGTGGTTCACGACTGGGAGGTGTTGTCATTTGTCACGACATTAATACCTGGGATAGCAAGTAATGTATCCAAGTTCAGTGATACAAAGTTAGGTGGAAAAGTAAGCTATTGAGAGGGCAATATCTGCAAACAGATACAGAGTGGCAAGCGAGCAGATGGAGTAGAATGTGATGAATAAGAAAGTAGAATTCATAGAATCCCTAGTGTGGAAACAGGCCCTCCAGCCCAACAAGTCCACATCGACCCTCAGATCATCCCACGCAGACACATCCCCCTGTAACCCAACTAATCTACACATCCCTGAACGCTACGGGCAATTTAGCATGGCCAATCCACCTAGATTGCACATCTTTGGACTGTGGGAGGAAAGCGGAGGAAACCCACGCAGACATGGGGAGAACGTACAAACTCCACACAGTTGCCCGAGGGTTTCACACACGATACTGAGTATGGTGCTTATCCACATGGGTCTGCTCAGAAGAAAATCTGTAGAGAACAGTACATTTTACTGTTTTCATTAGCTTCCTTGAGATAAGAGCCCAACATTCTAATATATTTAAAAAAAAACTGTGCAAAATCTCAGATGTATAATATGGCACCTAAATCCTGTTGCTTTACTACAGCCCCTAGACATCTACCATACGAAAATATTCCGATCAGTCTTTCTCAGATTTACGTGGATCATCTTGTAATTCATTATTTAGAAAAGGCAAGGCCATGGCCAATGAAATTCAATTTGTCTACATACCTGTTCAACTTTATGTTCCAATGTAGCTCAAGTCCTTTAAATATGATAAAAAGGGAATCACCACTTATCCACATCCTGTCAAATTCCTACACTGCAGAAAACAACTTTTATTTTCATGTAAGGTTGAGGTCAGCAGAAATAGCCAACAAGAGTACTGAGTTGATTGGGAGTTTCCTAGAATATCACGTTGTGGATCCAACCCAGGATCAAGATATTTTGGATCTGGTGATGTATAGATGGTAGAGTAAAAGATAAACAGCGGCCATAAAACTGGGTAGAATTCAGTGTTCAGTTTGAGCAAAAGAGAAATTTGGGTTTCACAAACAACTGTACTTAAATTTTAAGTACAATTACAAGAGGAATGAGGGCAGAGTTGGAGTGGACTGAGCAAAGAGTTTAGCTGCAAAGACAGTACAGAAACAATGGCAGATATTTAAGAATGGCTCACAGCAAGGATATATTCCAATGAGAAAGGAGGATTCTAATAAGGGGATAAGCTAACGATGGGCTAATCAGGAAAGTCAAGGATAGCATCAATTTGAAAGAAAAAAACAACATGCAATGTAACAAAGATTTGTGATAAGCCAGAGGACTACAAAAGTTTTTAAAAAACCAAAAGAATTTAAAAAAATTAACAAGATGACAAACTTTGAGGGTGAACTTGCAAGTAAAATCAACATGGACTGCAGGAGATTCCCTAAACATATAAGAAGGAAGAGAGGGACTAAAGTTAACATAGAGAACAAAGCTGGGGAAATAAAGGGGAACCAAGAAAAAGCAGAGGCATTTAATAAATACTTTGCATCAGTCTTCTTAGTAGACTACATTAAACATTCCAACAAATATTAAATAATCAAGGGGCAAAAGGAGAGGAAATAAATACAATAGAGGAAAATGGCTCAAGAAACTAATGGAGCGAAACACCAATTAATCCCTTGGATTGACTGGACGCATCCAAGGATAGTAAAGTAATAGTTACCGAGACAGGGGATGCACTGATTGTAATCTTTGAAGAATCCGTGGAGTTGGGAAAAGTCCCAGAGTATTGGAAAATTGCCAACATAATAATTTTTTAAAATGGTGAGAATACAAGTTACAATGTTTGTTGCTGGGAAAATACTACAGTATGTTATAAAGGCTGTAGCGGAGCATTTACAAATACAAATTATAATTTAATATACACATTTAGGAACATGAGCAAGCCATTCACAACCCCATCGAGCCTGTTCCTTCATTCAATTAGATCATGGCTGACCTGTGGCCTGATTCCATACATCTCCTTTTGGGCTATATGCTTTTATACATTTGCCTAACTAAAAACTTCTCGGATTAGAATTTTAACAACTGATTCTACATCCACTGCTGTTTGTGGAACCAAGTTCCACACATCTACCACCGTGTGTGTGGAGAAGTGCTTCATAACATCTCTCCTGAATGCTCTGGCCCTAATTCTTAAACTATGGCCCCAAGGCTCTGGAATACCCAAATAGTGGAAATAGTTTATCTACCCTGTCCTTTCCTGTTAATATTGAAGCCTTTGATCAGATCACCCCTTAGCCTTCTAAATTCTAGAGAAAACAGGCCTAATCTCCCCTCATAACCCCTGAAGTCCAGGTATCATTCTTGGAAACCTACATTATACTCCCTCCAAGGCCAATATATCCTTCCTAAGGTGTAGTGCCCAGATCTGTTCAGGCTTTTGCAACAAAACTTCTGCAACCTTGTACTCTAGTCCAGTAAGACAGCATTCCATTAGCTTTTTGATTATTTTCTGTATCTGTTCATGACATTTTAAAGATCTGTGCACCTAATGCTCATGAGCATCCAGTGTATTTAACTTCATACCATCTAGAAAGTACCCTGATCTTGCCAATTGTTGGAAAAACCCATCTGGTTCACTAATGTCCTTTAGGGAAGGAAACTGCTACACTTACCCGGTCTGGCCTATATATGACTCCAGACCCACAGCAATGCGGTTGAGATTCAACTGCCCTCTTAGCAATTAGGGATGGGCAAATAAATACTGGCTTAGCCAGTGATGCCCAGGTCCTGTGAATGAATTAAAAAACTCTTTTCTTGGTCCAGAGTGGATAACTTCACACTTACTTAGATTGAACTTCATCGGCCACTGTTTTGCCCATTCACTTAGCATAAAATTACAAAAACTACAATTATCTACACTGTCTACAATTCAGTCTTTGTGCCCTCAGCAAATTTGCATATACAACCTTCTATACCATTATCCAACTCATTAACAATGAATGTGAATAACTGAAGCCCTAACACAGATCCCTATCACAACCTGCCAATTCTGAGTAGCTACCCATTAGCCCTACTTTATTTCTTGTCACTCCACCAATTTTGCAGCCATGTCGATAATTTGCCCTCAATTCCATAGCTTCTACGTTGGTCAAGTCTCTTGTGGGACTTTATCAAATACCTTCTGAAAGTCCATATAAACAACATCTAAGACATTATCTTGTCTACCACCTTATTCACCTCTACAAAAAATTCAATGAGGTTGGTCAGGCATAACCTGTCATGAATTCATGCTTACTGCCCCCAATCTACTCAAAATTTAGTGTGCTCAGTTACCTCATCCTCGGTTATAGACTCCAACAACACCGTAGATGGTAAACCAACTGATCTGTAATTCCCAGGTTTTCCTCTCTCACCCTTCTTAAAAGGTGAAGTGACATGCAATTCTGCAATCCAGAGGGATGACTCCTGTATGTAGGAACTCAAAGATTATATAGTCAGGGCATCTGCAATATGCTTTGCTACTTCCTTTAAACTCCTGGACTTAAACCATCAAATCCTGGGGATTTGTTATTTTTTAATTCCATTAGTTTCCTCATTACCAATGTTTTATTTACATTAATTTTATTCAGTCCCTGCTCCCAATCCACTAATTTCCTTGGGACTTCCTGCAAGTTATCCTCACTGAGAAAAACATAATCACAGCCAGTCTGGTTTCATGAAGGACAAATCGTACCTTTTCAGAATTCAAATAAATTTGTCAGGTAACAAGCAGGCTGGATAAAGGCAAAATAATGGATGCACTTTATTTAGATTTTCAGCAGGCATTTGATAACGTACCACACATTAGGCAGATTTAGGCAAGAACCCATGGTGTTGAAGGGAGTATATTAACATTACAGGGGACTGACTAATGAATAGAAGAGAGTGTATTGGTCTAAGGAGGGCACTTTCAAGAGCGCAAGCTGTAAACAGTGGAGTACCATACCGGATCAGTGCTGAGGCCACAATTATTTATGATCTATATTAATGATTGGATGAGGGAAGTGAAAGTACTATCACCAAGTTTGCTAATGACAAGATTAGGTGGTGAGGATAAGAGTCTGGAGAGGGGTACAGACAGATCAAGTAAGTGAACAAAAACTTGGCTGATGGAATAGTACATGGAAAAAGCGGCAGGAAGAACAGAGCTGAACATTTAAATGGAGAAAGACTTCAGAAATCTGCAGCACATAGTGATTTGGGAGTCCTTGTGCATAAATCTCAAAAAGCTAGCATACAAGTTCAGCAGATAAAAAAAGAGAAGGTCAACAGAATGTTGGCCTTCATTTTAAAGGAAATGGAGTACAAAAACATGGAGATCTTGGCAAAACTTGGCAAGGCACTAGTCAGACCACAGTTAAATACGGTGAACAGTGTTGGTTCTCTTATTTAAGGAAAGCTGACCAGGTATTGAAGGCAGTCCAGAGAAGGTTCCTTAGGTTGATCCTGGGTACGGAGGGACTATCTTACAAAGGACGGGTCAAGTAGACTGTGCCTATACTCATTGGTGTTTATAAGAATGAGAGGTGACCTTATTGAAACATACAAGATTTTTTTGTGAATTGACAGGTTAGACGCAAAAAGGTTATTTCCCCTCGTGGGAGAGTCTAGGACCGATGACCCCATACTTTTATTAAAAGGAGGCCACCCATTTAAGACAGGAGGAGGAGGAGGAATTTCCTGAGGGTAGCAAATCTGTGGAATCCTTTTCCACAGAGAACTGTAGAGACCGGGTCAAAGTATATTCAAGGTGGAGACTGACATTTTCTTTTTTAAAAATAAGTTAGGAATCACGTGGGATGTAGGAAAAGGCAGGAAAGTGGAGTTGAGGATTGTCAGATCAGCCATGATCTCAATAAATTAAAAGAACAGACTTGATGGGCCAAATGATGGATTGGGCCTATTTCTGCTCAAATCCTAAGGTGTTATCAATCATCATTTTGGAAGATATTCTTTTAAAAATCTATTTAGGAAAACTAAATTATTTAGCTCTTTTTCAGATTAGAAACTTTTTGGCTTCATACTAGTCAGCTGCTTTGCCAGCTAGCCATGTTTACTCCCACATTTTGACAAACCGTTAACACATCCAACCTGGCTTGCATGGTCCAAAACATCCTTTTGAAATCCATTAAGTTCCAAAATCCCATCAGGTTCAGTGACAGTATTTCCAATTTTGCAACAGATTATCTGCATTAAAAGTGATACACTTGATTGCTGTTTTTGCCACATAGAAGTGCTCTGATTATTTAGAAGGTCTACTGAAGTGAAATGAAATTCCATTTCAACATGTGAAAAATTAATACAAATCCTCCTGGGTACAGTATTCCTACCAATAATGTCATGAGTTTCCACCTTTTCAAATGTGTATGTACAGCTTTAAGTCAATCAGCTTTTTAAAAATAACTTGCACACAAATATAAAGATATAATAAATCTGGTCATATTGAGGCACTGTTTAAAACAATGGTTTATTTCTTTGTAATCATCCTTTTCATGTTACTTTAGTTGGTTATTGAGTCAGAAAGAAAATAATCTAGAAAGAATAAAACAACCATTTGTAAGCTTACTTAGAATTAAACAGCCACTTAGATTTCAAATTTAAAGATGAAACAAATAACAGAACTAAAAACAATGCTGTCTTGTGAGGTGACCATTTGTTCCTCAAACATCTCAGCACACAAGGTACTCTATCACTACATTTTGCCCACATTAAGAAATGAACTTTTTCCATTGTATTTGAACAACTGCTTTTACTTTAGTGAAGTTAGTACGTGCTGTGCTCTGGTAACATGTATCTTCATGACATGCAATGTAGAATTCTGTTTTGTTTAATGTGATTTGTAGCACAGCAGTTGTGCAGCAATTGTCAAGGCACCTAATGTGTGTACTTGATGTGATTTTGTAGTTTTGTTTTTCTCAAAGTAAGTTATTTCAAGCAATTTCAAACATAGGTTTTGACCAATGTTCCAACTGACATCATGTTTCATAATTCTTTCTCTCCCAACCAAAAAGTGATTAGTTAGCTACTTGATATTTACAGTTATCATTGTTATATTACTGTTCCAATCTTTACAAGCACAAAAAATTGTAAATTTACTAGCATTTTTACAATTTTAGTCTTAGAAAAATACAGGGATTTAATGTTATTTCACTGTAGCAAAATTTGTGTGCATATTGAGAAGTTAGAAGTACAATTTTATACAAGTGGCAAATACAGTTTTCCCAGTTTCCATTGTTCCTTTGCTGCTGTTTAATTTGCACCCCTTCCCCTCTTCTTGGATGCAAGGATATAATGTGAAATAATAAAGTTTCTTAAAAATTTAAAGTTACCAAGAATGCAGCGCAATATCCAAAGCAGTATTGTAATATTACCATTTCTCACTGTGGAACCCATGGTATATATGCTCAAAAACCTTAGAAATAATCACATAATTACCTCAGTTAAAATTAGCAGTAACAGGCAATAAAATATAAATCTGCAATATAAACACACTGACTTTTTAAAAAAAGAACATCATCCTATTGAGCACATCAAGAGGCTATATAAAAACATGCTCAATTTATTGCAAACTAAATCCTTTTTTTTTTGAAATTCTGGCAAACATTACTACATATATCAGCAGCAACCCATAAAGCAAATTTAACAAACTTAATTTTAAAAATTCTAAATGCTGGGATATTACTCCCAGAAAGGACTAATAAAAGGTTTGAATTTCGGGTAAATATTGATGTAGAAATTGTAAACACCCATTCTTACACAGAAACATGCATAGACTCAAATTACTTTAATAAACCCAATGGGTCTGTATAGCATGTTGAGCTGAACCCATTCCATGCTAAATAAGAAAGAATTCCTTATGGTTAGCACAACAGATTATGCAATGAGTTTGACAATTTAGCTGTGCCATTGTTCAGTACCTGAATATGATCAGTTTCAATCCAGTAACTGCAATATTCAAGTAAAAGGTGTCGCCATACTTGATGTTGAAAGTACTATTCTAAAACACTGTACAGCAAAAAAAAACCAACTTAAATAAAAACAGATCAATTTTTCTTTTCATGAATATGCTAATAAAAGACCCTAATTTACCTTCAAGTTTCCTCAGACTGAGAGGTATGTTTAAAGTCTACAATACACAGTCCAGACTGCAGTTTAACAAGTACCCAATAATTTAGAGACAATTCAGACATCCATTTCCTGTATGCCAGTTAGCATGATATACCATCCTGACATTCACATTTAATCATAAAAATCTGCGGGGAAAGTAATAAAGATGCATCCAATGGCAGTCATAGTTCCAAAAATATACAAATTATTAATGCCCTGGAGACATTAGTCATGAACTGCTTAAGTGGAGATTAACAGACATTCACAAACACTTTTGTGAATTCTCATTTTGTTTTTAAAAGTATGATGTCAAATCAAAAATTTTTCTATGACTTCCAGGAGTAGCAGAAGCTGTCCTGGTGGCAGAGACAGGGTAAGGCAGAAGCGTCCATTTGCAAACATTGTAGCTTTTTTGGTGTCAAGCTAGCTGGTCCTGATGGGTTTGTGGAGGTGGTTGGTTGAAGTTTGGCATCATTGGATGGCCTGGACTAAACAGTAGTCAGCATAGTATGTTCAGATCACTGACTGTGCATTACTCTCAGGATGCAGAATGATATCTCACATCAAGCACAGAGCGAGTCTGAAAAATATTGGTTTTAAAAAGTAGTTACATGTGCAGAATTTCAGAAATAATTACACAAAATTTAAGGACATCATCAGCAGCACAACAGATTTTGACAGCTTAACTATGTTTCTCCCTCTACAGATACTGTTAGACCTGCTGAAAATTCCCAGAATTGTGTTTTTATTTTAAGCTTTGACCAGGGTCATCACAACCTTACCTAAACTGACATACGTAATTTTGTATGTCATATTGAAATTAGTGCTCAAAATCAAAATATTACAGATGCTAGAAATATTCAGGAAGTCAGGCAATATCTGTTCATGAGAAACAGAATTAACATTTCAGTTTGATGACCTTATGTCAGAATGGGAAAATGGTAAGAATGCAATAATTTAAAGCCTTCGTGAAGTTTTGTAGCTTGGATTGTGGATGAGGTTGTTGGCTTATTCATCAAGCTGGCTGGTTATCATACAGCCTATTAACTTGGGTTATCTCACTTCCGGCTCTGTTCTGCATGGGTTTGTATATGGGCTCTAATTTTCAACCCGTAATGCAATTAACAAACATGTGGAATTAGACCCCATATACAGACCCATGCAGAACAGAACCGGAAATGACATAAGTTAATAGACTGGATCATATAAATACTAAGCGGAATAGAACAACACCGCTTCATCGGAGGTTGCACCGATGATGTTACCCAGCATGGTGATGAAACGTCTGTACGACAACCAGCCAGCTCGGCGAGCAATCAACAACCTAATGCAATAGTTTTACAAACACAGGAAATAACGTAGCAGGAACAGGCCTTGTTGCTCCTTGCTGCTCCAACCTGAATGGATTTGATAGGATAGATGCTAAGAGGTTGTCTCCCTTGGCTGAGAAATCTAGGAGACAGGCACGGTCACAGGATAACGGTTGATCATTTCAGACAGAGATGAGAAATTCCATGGTTGAACACTGGGCCTTAACTCTACAGTTCCACCCATTCTTCATAGCTCTTGATTCCTTGAGACACCAAAAATCTGTCTCAGCCTTAAACATATTCAGTGATGCAGCATTCACAATCTTTTAGGGTGAAGAATTCTGGAAGTTCAGTGAATCCAAGTAAAGAAATTTCTCCTTAGTTCGGAAATTATGAGACTATACTTCTCTTTCAGATGGTTATAATGTCAAGTCCCTTCAGAATTTTCAGGTTTCATGAGATCACCTCTCATTTTTATGAGCACCAGAGGGTACAAGTCAAACTTACTCAGCCTATAAATGGGTCAATGCTCTCATTCTAGAAACCAGTCTAATGAACCTTCACAGCGTCCAGTACAAGTATATCCTTCCTGATGTATGGAGACCAAAGCTATACACCAATTTCAGTCATTATCTCCCAATGCCCTGCACAACTATCTGAAAAGCTCTTTACACTTGTACTCCAATATCCTTGCAATAAAGGCCAATGTCATTTGTCTTCCTAAATGCTGGTTATATCTGTACATTAACTTTGTGATGTTTTGAGTTTTAAGCAAGCAGACACGCAGGGAAAGAGAGAGGAAGAACAAAAAGGAAAGGTCTTTAATAAAATGGAATTCATAAATGGTTAAATCATGTTAGGAATGACAGTCCAAAGCGAAAGGTAGGGGAGAAGGGAGCAAAAATACAGAGCAATACATGGTTCTAAGGGAAGAGGGAAGACAACAGCATAATATTACCAGCAGTCAAAAATGGGAATCATGGTCATGATCTAAACTTGTTGAATTTAATGCTGAGTCTGTTTAACTGTAAGGTCAGGCAATATTCGTAGAGACTGAGCTTCATTAGAATAGTGTAAGAGACTGAAAACAAACTCAATGGAAAGAAGAACTAAAATGACAAGCAGCTGGGAAATCAGGGTTAATTTGCAGATTGAATGGAGGTGTTCAACAAAGCAAAATGACCCAGTTTACACTTGATCTCCAGAATGTACTAAATATTGTATTTGGTGCTTGCAGTGCAAAGTATCTTTTAGGTCTAACCAAGAAGCCTCAGTTTTAGAAGAAGCATAACACAGATGCTAGCACTCAAACAAAAAATGCTGGAAATACTCAGAAGATCTAGCAGTTTCTGTGGAGAGGAAGGAGTGAACATTTCAGGTCTGTGACCTGTGAATGGCCTAATCTTTAAATCTGATGGATATGTGCATCCTTCTGATCTCTTGGAATCTACAGCAGATTAGATGCTCATAGTATATTAAGTGCCAATTATTAGAGTCATAATGACAAAGGCAGCCATTCATCCCAATGAGTTCATGTTGGTTCTCTGTGGAGCAGACCAGATTTTATTATTCCCATAGTCCAAAAATAGACAGAAGAATGGAATTTGAGGTGAGGTGAGGTGTGAGTGACTGCCCCGACATTAAAGATGCATCCAAATTTGACATCAAGGATCCCAAAAAAATTGTAACAAATAGGGTTTGAGTGGAATCCAAGTTCAACAGGAAACAGGAAAAGAAAATGAAAATGGAATATCGGGCTTTTATTTCAAAGTGATTAGAGTTTTAGAAAAGGGAGGTCTTGTTGAAACTATAAAAGCAAATAGTCTGACAACAGTTGGAATACTGTCAACAATTTGTTCCTTTTATCCAAGGAAAAACGGACATTGGAGGCTACCCAGACAAGGTTCACTCGATTGATCACGGATATGGGGGGATCTTTTATTTTAATGGGGTAACATAGAGTTGGTTGGACTTGTATTCAATGGAGTTGAGAAGAACGAGAGGACATTTTATCGAAACGTATGATTCAATACAGGGTGCTATGGTGGGACAATGGTTAGCACTGCTGCCTCACAGCACCAGGGATCCAGGTGACTGTCTGTGTGGAGTTTGCATGTTCTTCACATCTGTGTGGGTTTGCTCCAGGTGGTTTGGTTTCCACCCACAGTCCAAAGATGTGCAGGTTAGATGGATTGGCCACAATAAAAAAAAAAAATGCCGACTGATAGACAAGTATTCCACTTTTAGGAGCTACACACATCCTTGTCAAGGATGTTGTACCCAGGCTCCAAAATGCAATACATTCAAGTCTAATCAACTATTTAACGCAAAAGACAGGGACTTGCCTCTTCCTCCTCCTCAGAAAGTTTCATAACATCTGGAGAGTTTTGAGGTTTGTCAGCAATGTTTGCACTTTCTTCTCTGCTACCATGTTCTGCTTCCCACTCCTGCAGAACTTCTTCAAGGTTGAAACGACGGCGATAATTCACAAAAAAGTTTTTCACTTGTACTACTGTCTTATTGCCAATTACATCTGAAATAGCTTGGAAATCCCGGCCATATTTCCTTATTGCTGTGGGTGAGAAAGAACTTGACTAAACAACAATGAATAACATTTTAGTTAACATTCTTATTTTCATTTCATGCTGAAACATAAATCCAAGAATAATGTTCACTTACCTTGCACAGCTAATAGTTGCTCTTCAGTTGTCCAACGAGCATTAATTTTCTGGTTTGCCTAAAGAGCAAATTTGCATTTAGAGTTTTAAAGTATTCCACAACTAATTACTCACTATTGAAGGATAGTTTTTTTTTTTGGCAAATATGGCAGCATAATTTGAGGGCAGCAATGTTTTACAAAGATAAATATTATAAAATGTACCTTTTGAATATATTTTGGCATCAATAATTAGACCAAATGAAGCAAGAGCAGAAGTAGGCCATTCAGCCCATTGAGTCTGCACCACCATTCAATGAGATCATGGCTGGTTTGATAACTCTCAACTCCACTTTTCTGCCTTTTCTCCATAATCCTGGATCCCCTTACTAATTAATAATCTGTCTCAGCCTTGAATCTACTTAACAATCCAACTTTCACAGACCTCTGCGGTAAGAATTCCACAGATTCACTAACCTTAGAAGAAATTCATTATCTGAGATTATATCTTCTGGTGCTAGACTTGACCACAAGGGGATGAACCTTAGCATTTACTGTGTCAAGAACCATACATGTATATTATATAGAATAGCCTTCTAAACTGAGAACAGCCTGTTTCCTAAAACAATTTCTTCAAATTCAAGATCTACCTTTTGAACATTCTACGGACTACCTTCAATGCCAATATAATTTTCCTTGGTTAAAGGGGCCAAAACTGTTCACAGAATGTTGAAGCCAGTACAGCACAAGACTATTTTGCTCTTATTTATACATTTGGAGACTTAAGTCCACTTAAAGCAGGACCTTGCTTTAATCTCTGCTGAAAAACAGCAGGTTTGAAATTGAAAAAAAAAATCAGCATTACATTCAGTGTCAGTCCGCATTTGAACTGGGAACGGATGGAGAATGGTACCTACAATCTTTTAACTCGAGAGGCAGAGAGCTACTGAAAACAGAAAACAATTCAGGTATGTGTTTTAAAATGCACATTTTAAACAATTCTTATTTACTGTAAATCTGTATTCTAATCAACATTAAAACCACAATATGTGACAACATGCATAAAAAAAGTTGAAAATTTGAGTGTTTGGAAAATACATCAATAAAGGCTTTTCAAAATACATTGACTACCAGTAGGGTCCTCGTTTCTTCAAACATTTCGAATTTCCCATATCATTCTAACCTAAAGCTGAGATTCTGAGGGGTGGAAAAGGATGCTGAACATGCAAAGTGTTGCTAAGTTTCTGACAAGTGCCACACTATTTTTCTCTGCATTTCAGAAAACTCTTGGACTTCTTCCATTTTGACAGCTTATTTCAACCTCAAGCTAATCTACCCCATCAATACCGCCCCACCTTCAAAAAATGTCTGCATTTCCAAAACCATATACAAGGTTTCATACAAAATATCATGAACAAAAGCACAAATAGGAGGTAGTCTTCTGACTTGGAAATTAAATTGGTTGGTAAATGGAAGATAATGTTGGGGAAGAAAAAAGGTACAAAAGATTGGGCTGAAACAACACAGAAGAATACCTGTGCAGCTCCTGTTATATAGGATATTTGTGTAGCACTTGTCCCAAAGAATCTGCTCTGGGACCTCAACGTACCACATTTATTTATAACTTGGGTGAAGGATTAGAGAATTGTTATCTGCAAACTTTAATAGACACTGGGTTAGGGGGAACAGCAAGTAATGCACAAGTTACGAAATGGTAAGTCAACAAAATCACAACAAATATAGTTCAATGGAGAACATCCAATTTGACCCCAAAAAAGACAAGTCAACATTTTCAAAATGGCAAAAACACTAGGAACTGTAAAGCAGCAGAGAGGTTTAGGTAGCTAGATATGTATATCAACATATGCAAAAGGAAATCAAATAGTTAATAGGATGTTACCCTTATCTCAAGGGGGCTGGAATATCAAAAGGGCAAACACTACAATTCATTCATAATAGTGTTTTGATCAGATTTTGTGTGAAAGATTGCATTCAATTTTGGACACTGCATCTCCCAAGAATATATTTTTCTTAAAGCAGGTGCTGCACAGATTCAGTACAATCATGGCATGTTTAAACTAGAAGGATAAGTTGCACAAACTTGGCTTATATTTTCATGTAAAGCAAACTGAGGAGTGATTTGATCAAGGTGTTCAAAATGCTAAAATGATTTGAGGAATAGGGAGAGAAACAATTTCTTGTGGGGAAATCAAGAACGAGATACGTAATGAACGAGTTTGACCATTAAGGAGCTAAATTAGCAAGCATTTTCACACAAAAAAATATTGGAAATGTGGGTGTTTGGGTACTGAGGTTTAAACTGCTTATCAAATGCAATTCTTTGCATCGTTCAATAGTTTTGAGAGATAAAATTAGCACAAATAACACAAAAATAATTTCCTAAGTTTTAAAATAAAACTGGTCACGTGAAGAGGTGGACTTGTGCTAATTATAACTTCTTTGTAGATGAATTCATCATCCTTTCAAGCATACATCTGTTACTCCTGGCACACTGTTCATTAGTGATAACCACACAGGGTCAGGATACTGGTCAGTCTTCACCTAGGTATCATTGACAGAACTAGCTTACCTGAAGCAATCATGTTGCTCAGTCACAAAAGTTATGTCAAGAGAGAAAAAAAAAGACTAACAGGATAATATTAACAAACAGTGGGACTATAAGGCTTTACATAATGTGACACTGCCTATCTGTATGTTCAAAAGAGTGCCATCAACCCACCCTGTATTCTTGTTATTTGGTTGAAGAATGGACTTTATTGCAATTTAAAATTCATAGTATGCTGGGCAGGCACAGGCAAATATATACTATTCCTTGATTTTATTTAATAAGGTGAACAGTTCCTTACCTCAGGTGGCTTGAATTCCTCTATCCCACCGTCTAATTTTTGTTTGAGAGCACCATTTATCTGTTTCACATTTTGGATCTAGAATATTAGATTTTAATGACCCAATAAAAAAAGAGTCACTGATAAAACTGTCAAAGATAGACTAAGAGAGATTTAGTTTATACTCCTAGTAGCACTACAGGAGACAGGCAAAGCATGACTATTTTCTTCTCTCCTTATTTTCTGAAGCCATCAACTCCTTGCAGGTGTGCATCTCCAAGGACACAATGTACTATTTCACCTTGCTCAAGTTGTCATTCTTGATGGATAAGCTTAAAGCAGTGCAGTGCTAGCAGACCATTAGCCCCAGATCCAAAGGTGACTTGATTGCTCTGGACATCACACACAAACACTTTTGTGTAGAATTCACCAATGATGGTGAATCAATGGTGTGAACAGTAGCTATTTTGTCCCTGAATCTAATAAAGCACGTAGCTTACAGCATATAATATCCTATCCAGGAACAATGAGGTGAATGGCCTCCTTCTATGCTGCATCATTCTGTGAAATCAGCCTAATGGTTGGATATCAAATCAGAGGGCTTCATGGGCTGTATATGTTTCAAGACTTTTTGACTATTTTTCTACTGAACAAATTTAAGAATTACTTGAAATCTATTTTACAAGAACAGCAATAATGATATTCTTCTTGTCAACAGGTCTGAAATGACATGTAATTAAGATGATCATGACTCTGCTTATATGTTATATATAATCTTTGAGAAAATAAGCAACTCAGTTTATTTCCATAATTGATGAATACGTCATTTCCTGTGTAGTAAAGTTTTGAGTGTTGTGTTTAATTACTCATGAATTTAGGATGAGCTCAGATACCTAAAAAGCCTTTGCAATAGAAGCCAAAGTTGAAGAAGAAATGTTCCAAAAAAGACATGCTCATGGAAGTAAAATTCAGAGCCATCTTATAAGATGAACAAGATGACCCACTGAAGCAGGCTAGTACATTGTGCATGTAACTTTCATGCTGTTACATTAATATATGTTGATTAAGTAAACCTGATCACAACTGCTGCTTTATATATCGAGCATAACTGTTTGTATATTCACTTAACTTTGAAATAAAGTGGCACAACAATTCAAGTCTTGCCTTAAGAGATTAAAGAAATGTACAAATATATTGATATTTCAAGTCACATGGGTAGGTTCCATTGAAATGCAATTGGGTCAGCATTGTACAATAGTAAATGCAGTAAAATTTGCCTTCTCCAGCAAGCACCAGGATTGGGTGGTGCCTGTAGATCAAAGCTGGCAGTTAACACAGTAATTAATAATTCAACTATCTGGGGACAAGATTGCAGCCAGTACTTTTACAATCATTTCAGACGGACAATAACATTTTTTATAGCTACTTTGAACCCTGTTATATTTATTTAAAAACTGTCAAGGTTCAAAACACGATTCTGATCCTCTTGTCCCTAAATATTCTAGGCAAACACTTTGACACAGTCCATTGGTCTGTTATTACGATAATGTAAGGACTTAAGGTGTTTCGACCCGGTGCTTGATTTTCACTGGTAAAGTCCTGGAGTGCTTGAGCACCACCTGAAATTTATAAATGCCATTTTTAATGCTTACTTTTAATGCTTGTGTGCAAGTCACTGCATGTGTTTTACAAGGAACCTTTTGTAACCTTGTAACAGTTTAGAAACCATTTTTTTATACATGCCCCTCAGGAAAAGCACATTTGTATTGGGAATTGGAGATATTGTTTGGTGGAGCATTCCAATTTGGAGCCAGATATTGTGAAATTTACTGTGCAGATCATTCAAAATCAAAGACCTAAAGACGCTCAAGACCGCCCGACACCTCTGAATAGACGTGCCTAGATGATCTGTCCAGACATTTTTGGTCTAGTTACAAATAACTCGTCCCTTGTTGACTACACTGCAACAGAGATAAGAAAATAATGCTATTAATTACACCAACAAAAATTGCTGAGAAAACTCAGCAGGTCTGGCAGCAACGTTGAGATCATTGACCTTTCTTCAGAACTGGACCTGAAATTTCTGTTTATGTTTGATTTCCAGCATCTGCAGCTGTTTGGGTTTTTCTGTTTACTGATATCAAATAACTTCATTCTCTCATTCATGTCATTTAATTGCCGTTTCAAGTCAATCCAATCAAAATATTCATTAATGCATATTGTGTGAAAGCAATTTTTATAAATATTGTTCTGAAATGATAAAAGTCAAACATTTCTGCAGAAACTATTTCATTCAGAGGTTGATCAGCATAAATCTAATTTTGCAAAATGATCTACACATACATGGAACTAGCTCAGTATTTAATCTGCATTTCCATCAGATATTTTCTTTCAAAAATTTACCGAGAGTATCTGAGAAAATAATAATCTCCATTGTTTATTATTTAGCTTCATTCCAGCCTGAATCAGACAAGTGCCCAGGGAACAGCAAGGAGATTTTTTTTTGTTAATAAAGGTGTCCTTCATGTGGAATTGATATGCAAGAGAGATATTTTAAAAAAAAGTCAGGAATAGTTCACATCTATGATCTAGCTGTACCTAAATGTTCCATCCACACCTTTGTGCATTTACGCTTTTAGGCTTATGTAGGAAAAGCAAGCAGAGAAATCATGAAGTATTGCAATACTTAATGATATTGCAGGTTTTATAACTGAAGGTCCAGTCTAATAGTCAAGAGCAGGAATGATCCTAGCTGATGATAAATGCAACTAATTTTCCCTGCTGCATTTCTAATATCGTAAGCACAATACTATACGTATATACTCAAAAGCCAAACAAGTTTTCTTACAAAAGCTTGCGAGAAGTTACTAGAAAGGAATTCTGAAATTAACTGAAATGAACAAGCTGCAGAGCTTACTTGACGTTTAAGTGAGACCAACTCCATATCAAGCTGTCTGAGAACTGTGCTAGCAGCACCAGAGCTCGCGGATAATGCGTCAAGATCCTCTTGAATCAGGAACATCCCTCTTGGAGGCTTCTGACTTATTCTTTGCTTTCCTTGAACAGTCCTCATGTCCTTTTTTGGCGGGACGCTTTTCACAGTTTGAGATCCCTGCTATAAGATAAAGGGGACATAGTAAAGTCACAAGGTGCAGAATCAGAATCTTAAAGAACAGGAGAGAACTATAGTATTTGTTCCACTTTACCTGTGCTGTCTCTGAAAAAGCAGCTTCGATTAATTTACTAGTTCCACATTTTTATCCATAGCCCTCAAGTTCCTCATCCTCAACTAAATGACTAATGCCATTTGAAATTACTCATGGAATCAGCTTTTCAAAAATAATCTTCAATTCCGAAAGCGCGAGTTGAATATTATTCTACAAAGATTAATTCAAGTCATTTTGACTAGGCATGGTGCAAGCCAGGAGTTTCTAAAAGCAATCGATTCCTGAAACTCTCAATACTTGGAGGCCTGGATAAAGCGGACATTGAGAAGATATTTCCACTAGTAGGGGTCACAAGGACTTGAAGGCACAGCTCCGGAGTGAATAACCAACCCTTCAGAACAGAGACGAGGAGGAATTTCTTCACCCGGAGGGTGGCTAATCAATGGAACTCATTGCTGCAGAGAGATGCAGAGTTCAAGACATTGAGTGCATTTAAGACAGAGATAGGTTCTTGATTTGGTAAAGGGATCAAGAGTCACAGGGAGAAGGCAGGAAAATGGGGTTGAGAAACATATAAACCATGATGGACTGGTGGAGTAGAATTAATGGGCCGAATGGCCTAATTCTGCTCCTATACCTTAAGGTCTCGTGGGAGCCTGCAGCTAGCTCAGTCAACAGTAGGTACTACTCATAGTAGTGCTTCATCACACGATTAAATCACTGTTAAAACATCAGCATTAAAATTCAAATTTGCATGGGAGAAGCAGATGTCATCTTAAATTTAGGTAGTTGGCTAAATTTGAGAAGTGTTGTAAGTCAATTTGTATATCGTTTCAAGACAGGAGATCCAGAAGAAAAGAAAAATCACTGCTTCCATGGAAGTAACCACAAAATCTCATTATTATTGTATTTAAAACAGAAAACAAGATATATAACTTAAATTACTGCAAGTGCATTTTCATTTACTTACAAATTGAACAGCTTGATTAATAAATTAAAAAGATCTCCTCCCACCCCCATATCTCATCTGACAAACTAGTTGTCTACTACAGGGAAATTCCCAGAGTCTAAAAAGAGATATATCAGAAGCTCATACCAATTTTTAAGAACAATAATAGTAATTAGAATACAATGTGCACCCTGCTCATGTGATAGCTTAATTCCATAAGTCATTAACAAATGTGATTCTTTAAATTCAACAAACTGAATCCACAGGAATGTAAATTAGCTTTCAGAAATATCCCACTTAGTTATTACAATTTGTAAACTATGCTTCACTTTGATTATTAACTGAAGCACATGATATTTGGGATAAATGCTGAAAAGCAGACATGCAAGTATACCTCCAAGTATGCAGCATCATATCACATCAGGAATGGATTTGAGTTTTAAAAGTAACATTGTACAAATAAGGTCATTGTTACAAATTTCAAAATTCACAATATCTAGTTTCTGGTAAAAATCTAAAATGTTGATTAAAATCAATTTCTATCCAACATTTTTTTTTAAGACAATACACCTGTGATGTGTGCAGCTAATTTGAAATTGAAAAAATGAAATCAACTGACCTCTTTTTTTGCTTCTTTGCTTGGCTCAATTTCACTATCAAGGATACTAGCTGCATTCACATTGGATTCTTCAATCTCATCACCACTGCAAAAGAAGACAACTTACAAATCAATCATTGAGCTTGAAGTTACTGTGCAAACACAATACTCATTAGAAAAATTACTCAACAGTCTTGATCAAAAATGAAAAGTTGCCTCAATGAACACAATGTGGTTTTAAGTTCTGGCAATGCAGGTTTTTTAAAAATTCATTCTCAGCAATGTGAACCAACTGAGGGACCACTTGCTGCCCATCCCCAATTGCCCCAGAGGTGGTGGTGATGAGCTGCTATTTTGAACTGCTGCAGCCCTGCTGTGTAGAAACACCCACAATGTTGTTAGGGTGTTCCAGGATTTTGATCCCACAACAGTAAAGGAATGGTAGTACACTTCCAATTCAGGATGCCTAGAGAACTTGCAGGTCATGACATTTCCATGAATCTGCTGCCCTTGTCCTTCAAGTTGGTAGGGGTTGCAGGTTTGAAAGGTGCTGTTGAAGGTATGTTAGCAATTTGCTGCAGTACATCTTGTTGATGGCACACAGCATTTCCTCTGATTTTCTTAAAGGCTGCGTGAGCCTCCAAGGCATGCACATGGCAAGTACTTCCAGTCAATACCGCATTCAGTATGTAACACTGATTGCCATGCACAACACATCAGAATGGTTGCACAGCATAAAGGGAATGGTGGGCACACTGCCACCTCTGTGTCAGTGGTGAAGGAAATGAATGTTGAAGCTGGTGGATAGGGTGCTAATTAAACAGGCTGCTTCAGTGCTGTTGGAGCTACAACCATCCAGTCAAGCGGAGAGTACGCCACCTCACAACTGACCTGAGCCTCGGAAGATGGTGGATAAGCTGTGGGGAGACAGGTAGTGAACTCCTATCCATCTGATTGCTCATGGCTATCATTACGTATATGACTAGTCACTTTCTGATCGATAGCCATCCCCAGGACATTGATGTTGGGAGGTTCAGCAAGGCAATACTACTGAATATCAAGGGGTGGTGGTTAGATTTTCTCCTGCTTGAGATGGTCATCGCGTGGCACAAATGTTGCTCGCCACTTCTCAGCCCAAGCCTGGATGTTATCCAGGTCTTAATTCTGTCAGACACCGACTGCTTCAGTATTTGAAGAGCCACAAATGATGCTGAACACGTGCAATCACCAGCACTTCCGTCCTCATGATCAAAGTCATTGATGAAGCAGCTGAAGATGGTTTGCCTTGGACACAACCCTAAGGAACTCCTACACTGTGACCTGGAGCAGAGATGACTGATCTATCCATTAACTCCAGTTTTTCTAGGGCTCTTGGAGGCGGTTGCTCTCACCTCACCTCTGGAGCTTAACTCTATGTCCATGTTTGGACCAAAGCAGTATATGGTCAGGAATTAGTGGCCCTGGCAGAATACAAACTGAATGTCAATGACCAGGTTACCGCTAACAGTGCTGCTGGGTAGCACTGTCTTGAGACCTCCCAACACTTTGACGATCATGAATAGACTGATAGGGTGGTAAACGGCCATGTTCACTTCTTAATATTAACAAAGTTATGTTAATTCAAATCTATCCATGCAGAAAAAAAAAAATCACACTGAAAATGCATTGGTAGTTTTGTTAATTCAGAAAGAGCATAGAAACAGGAATAGGCCATTTAGTTCTAGTAGTTCTTCAAATAGCTATCTGAATTTTTAATTTGAATCTGTATTTCCCAAACAAATAGGTCATATTCAATTAATTCTGCCAATCAATTCAGAGTCAAAATTTATTCATGCAAGGCAGAGGTACAAAACATTCTTGGCTGGCAACTAAATACTATTAATAATTCACAATGTAACCTGTTGTCTAATTGAACATTAAAATTAAAAACCATCACACAAAAAACAATCTGCAAACAAGGGAGTAATGTTAGGACAGAGAATTCAAAACAGAGGGAATTACAAAATTTCTGAACCATTGGTCAGAAAACTTAATTAACAGTGATAAAGATATGCTCCTTTATATGCGCACCCAAGGAGAATGCTAGCTTTCATCAATATGAAACAGAACGAGGAAAAATAATGCTAAACTAAAATTATTCCTTGTAAGTCTATATTAGCACAACTGGGAGGAAAAAGCAAGCTTCTGGTAATTGTGAACTCTTGGAAGTCACAATATGTTTTTTAGATGATGACCTGAAAAAAATGATGACTGGAGCTCCGAGGAAAATTTGCACAAGTTTGACCAAAATATGACATCACAAAGCAGAAGATTGTGGTAACAGCTGACAACTGTGGAGTTCTCAAGAATACCTGTATGTTAAGGTAGAATCTGTTGCCAACTTACTTTTGGCGCTACTAATTCATCCGGCTGGCAAGGGTAGCAGCAGCATCTTGCACAAGTGCAATCAGAAAATTCTGAAGCAGCAAAGTTGAATGTTAGTTTGTTGGTCTTTGCCAGCATATACAAAGTTTGAAGCTATTTTGGAAAGTTAAGTCTTGGCATTCAGATCACAGATGCTATAATGGAATATAACGCGGCTGTGAGATATCAAGGAATCAAAAGAGATGATTCAGCATGCTGGATGCTGAGCAACCTATCTTCACTACAATGATGACAAACTAAGACATTCAAGGAAATCTGATGTTCCAATAGAACTTATCTTAACATTTACTACGTATGAATGAATTCAATCTGACTGCTAGACTTTGCAAAGTGACTTAAGTTTATAGGCACTTCAAGTTGAGCAGTCCAGTGCATTTTCATAATTCTTTTAGTGCCACCTGGTTGCTTTCAGAGCCACTTAGTGTTGCATGGGGTGGAAAACTCAAGAAAGTGTGCTTAATTGCATTTCCCCTTCCCACCCAAAAAATGTTTGAATTAATGGGAGCATTTAGACATTTACGTTGGCACATGCAGTACAGGTAGTCCCTTTGTTACCAACAGGTCCCGTTTTGGAGTCTGTTCGTAAGTCAATTTGCATGCAAGTAACAATATGAAGCAGTTGTTTGTAAGCACAGGAAATATTCATGTGTCAGGATTTTAAATTTACATCCTGTATGGGATTGTGTTTGTAAGTCGGACGTTCATCAATCAGGGACCCCCTGTACTCGGAAATTGAAATCATTTTGCAAACAGTCAGTTTTTGGAAAACCATCACACTTAGTACAAGTTTTAAGAGCCCAGCTCGTGTTACTGCTGGACAAGTCAGATCTCAGAATGAAATTTAGCTTGACAGATTTTAATACTTTTCAATACATTTTATTTAATGCATTTGCATTTCACGGAAACAAATGCACAATGCTGCAGATCTGGTTTTACAATAAAATCAAATTTATTTTGCATAATAAACTTAAGGTAAAAATAAATCAAACAATCCATAAAACACAATTTTGAAAGATTTCAAGGGCCAGTAAAATGTGATCCTATCTACCCCACTACCATTATTTTACTGCAGTCAAACATCAGAGGGAATTGCCTTTTCCACCACATCCATAATTTAACTACTCCTTTCAATTCCTGACTTTTATTAGTCACACAACCGAGCTTGGACTTGCTTGGTTTTAAATAACACCTTCAGGGTTCTAACCAAACACTTCCGTTCTGAGAATTTCAAGCAAAACGCTTTCAATGAGATAACCTATCTCTGCTCTTCAAGAAAAACTGTCTTACATCTGACTCCAACCAAGAGACTTAACTGAAACCAAAATGTAGCCAAGCTTTGGGTCTTTCCCCAAACAAAAAAACAAGAAAAAACTCATTCTTATAAACTGAAAACAAGTTAATGTTTTTCAGTATTCACTCTAATCATAAAACAATACAAACAAATCATAACTTGAGGAACCCTCTCTCATGCTGGTTTAGAGGATAAATTCTGGCAACTTAATCATCAAATTCCCTCATCTGTGCAAACCAAAGCCTACATGCTAATAGTTCAAAATAAAAACTGAACTAAATTATATTTATATGTATATAAATCTCACAACTGACATCACAGCAGGAAGATATTAAACAAAGAAACAAACAAAAGTCAGCCTTAAAAAGAAAACATGTTCTTCAATAAGGAATAGTGATAGAAAATTACTTTTATGGAAAGGAGAACTGTTAAATTTTAAAGGGTTACCTCTTCATTTCACACTTTAGATACATGTTAGATACGTTTAAATTCAATATTTAGGTATACTTGTCTCAGTGTAAGTGGGCTACACTTCCTTTGACAATTACCTATTTTGTAAGTTCCATATACTTTATTAAGGGAGCAAACTGTCAAACATTGACGCCTCATCATTCTGAAGTATTTATTTACACCAGTGTTTTACGTCAGATAATAAGTAACAGATCCTTCCTGGACTCTAGCAACTTGTGCTAAGCAGTGGAGAGTTGGTATTGCAATATTTACCTTCCTTCCTTATCCCTTTTCATCTGCTTGCGAGCATGACGATCCATTACACTGGTCTTGGTCCGTGTCTTCTTCCAGGAGTAATAGAACTTTACCAGACTAGCTATGGATTTGTCAGGCAACTGCGGAGACACATATGGTTAACAAGTTTTGTTTAACAAAAATCCACTTAGTGTACTTAACAGTGGTGGTTTTATCAAGCTTAAAAGTCTACATTCAGTCAATGACTGTATCTAAGATAACGGTAGATTTTTGAGCAAAGTAATCAAGGGGTAGGACAGGAGAGGAGCTGTTGTTCATTCATAATGGTACCAAATGGCAGAGAACATTTAAGGTTTGAATGGCCTATTACTGCTCCTGTTATTGAATTTTATAAAATACAAATGAAAATGACTCAGTTCAACAGGTAAATGTATCATCTTTGACAACTACTGAGCTACAGTTCAATCCCTATTTTGAACTAGTTAATTTCAACTAGGGCGGCGGCACCAGCAACATTACAGTCAGTCTTGGTAATCCTGTGTTTGGATGAAGGCCTATGGAGAAATCAGTCTCTTTGTCAATGACATCTGTTAAAAAGAGGAGAGGTTGAGCATTTCACTTCTGTTGCCAAACTGCCCCATAACACACATTATCCGTGTTCTTAAGTGAAAAGAGCAGTCTTTTGTATCGGGATACCACAGTTTTGGTGTGTAAATATGGACAGTACCTTTCAAAAAAAAAAGTTGAGCAGAACAGTTAAATGTTTGGAAGAGAAATGAATTAGATTTTTTAAGAAATTCATTCACTAGGCTATCGACTCCCCCGATTAGGCTATAGAAAAATATATGCAATGAACAACTCATCCCTGCATTTGAAAGTCTTTTACAATGCAGTGAGGGAGGCACTTGAGCCACCCATTAAAACAAGCATTTGCTTAAGCATCTACTAGATCTATAATTTGGAATTAAGCATCTAATAATGACCATGAATCCATAAGTAATTGTCAGAAAAACTTCTGATTCACTTATATCCTTCCTTTAGGGAAAGAAACTGTCATCCTTACCTGGCCTGGCCTACGTGTGATTCCAGACCCGCAGTAATGTGGGTGATTCTTCACTGTCCTCTGAGCAGTTAGGAATGGGCAATAAATGCTGGCCTAGCCAGTGAACCCCTCATTCCATGAGTGAATAAAAAAAATTAAACGTTTTTTTAAATTAAAAAGAAACTCCTGATTTGTTTAAAAGGTTCATTATTCATGCATTAAATCACGTATTTTTTTGCTAACTACATCGGTACTGCTTATGACAAAATGGAAAGTTTTGAAAGAACAGTGATAAATGTCACTGTTTCATCGTAGCTTGATTCTTATTTTGTGAAACATAAACCATACACTTAACTTGTGAAAATGCTAATATAAATACAGAATCACTGAATTCCTACTGTGTGGAAAGAGACCATTTGGCCCATTGAGTCTGCACTGATTCTTCAAAAAGCATCCCACCCAGACCCGGCCCCATAGAAGCATTCAGGTGTGGATATTTGCAATCAGAAGCCGGGACAGAACTTTACATTCCAGTGACATATACAAACTAACAGACATAAAGAAAAACTCTGCCAACATCCCAGTGATTTAAAAAAGGCAGATCTACTTTGCAATTTCTTTACCTAAATAAAAGATGAAAATAATTATTTTCTAAATCCTATAAATACCTACAATCACACACCACCAGTTATGTTTAACTTTTATTCAGCATGTTCACCAATATTTTAAAACCTTGGAATTTTAATGATCTAGTGATAATAGTCTGTTGTAACTCAGTTTCAGGCCTAGCTACTTCCAACTGAGCCACATGGTCGAAAACCTTCAATGAAACAAACAGAATCCCAAGGTTTAGACATAACATTTGAAAAGTTTCTCAAAAGTCCCAGCTCATATAAGTCGCCTAGTCTTACCTGACTGCTAGATTGCATAGGGCCGCTCTCTTATTAGAGATTTGGCTGGTGGTGGTTTAACCTGAGGGTCATGCATTTCAGACAAGGAAAGAGGTTGAGAAGGACAGTCCTTCATGGTAACCTCAGCTGGTGCAGGAATTGAACCCAAGCTGTTGGTGTCATTCTACAAAATGCAAATACTTCGATTTCTATGAAAATAAACTACCATCATGCAAGTATTAAAATATATTCTTTTGACATGGTTGATCTGCATAATTTAACATCAGTCTGGCAAAATAAATATGATTTTGTCCTCAGAGCATGCCATTCCTTGACACCCCTCTCTCTGGTAATTCACATCCTGTAGTAGTTAATGCCTTCATATTAACAAGATTTAAATGGTTAAGGGAGTAAACCTAATCCAAAATCTGAAGTGGAATCGCATTAGGCAGTTGGTATTTCTCTTACATCACCTTCTGACAGCTCCTGCAATCAACTTGGCTCTAGGTGTATAGTACCTTTTTCTCTGGATACCAGCTTATAAGATTTGAAGAGGGCAGATGCTTGCAAGTCTGCACATCCTAAACAGCCTCACATTACACAAAAATAAAAGCAACCTTTCCACTTGGAAGCTGATATCGAGATCATGTGTCCCAGCATAAACAATGTCTTGCAATCCAAAGCAAGCATATGCAAGACGGTCCAAGTTGACCATGATGTACACGAGCCTACTGATATTGTCATTGCATAGGGAAACCAGATTAACTGAAAGGCTCAATAGTGAGGTATAATCAACCTTTTACTAACATGAAAAGTACATTGAAGACTACTGCGGTACAAGTTTCAGTGAGCAACCAACTGGCACAATCAATTAAGTAGTCAAGAGCAACTCTGAGCACCTCCCTGCAGCTATAATCTGACAGAAGTGTAGTCAATACCATACCTGCCCGCATGCCAGCATCTCAGAAAAAGAGCATTCTATTATATCCTAGATGACATTCTGAAGAACTCTTCAAAATGGCAAGAAGGCTGGGTGAATTCAATGCACATACTGGAACAGTGATATATGGCCTATGTGCCACAATTGTAATACGTCAGACAAGATCAAATGATAACATTCAATAGATTCTGGGTGGCCTGAAGCACAAAAGGCAAAAGATTAGTATGTAACTGCAGCAAGTAATTAGGAAAGCTAATAGAATACACTCATTTATCAAGTGGAATTTAATAGAAAAAAGGTGGTTTGATTCAATTACACAGGGCACTGCAGAGAAACACCTGGAGTATTGTGAACAGTATTGATCACCTTATTCAAATACATTGGAAGAGATTCAGAGAATGATTCCCAGACTAATACTTGGAATGGGTGGGCTGTTTTAGGAGTTAAGAATAGACAGGATAGGCATGCATCTGCTACAGCTAAGAGGAGGATGGAACTTGATTGAAATTTAAGATTCTGAACAGACTTGATAGGGTTGAGGTGGAGATGATATTTCCTCTTACGCGAATACCTAGAACTAGGGTGGGGGCACTGTTTTAAAAAGATGGGGTCACCCATTTAAAACAGAGAGAAGGTGAAATTTTATCTCTTGATTTCAGTCTCTTTGGAACTCTCTTCCTCAAATAAACAGCTGAAATGTTTTGTTTTGAAAACACTGGGAAGGAGAGAATCATTGTAAGCAAGCAGGTGAAAGGTTATTAGGGGTATACGACGTGGATTTGAGATCACAATTAGATCAGTCACGATCTTATTAAATAGCAGAGCAGGCCTGAGGAGCCAAATAACCTACTCCTGCCACTTGCTTGTACGTTCATATGCCTTCTTGAGCTTTGTACCCTGAATGAGTTCCATCACAAAAAATACCTTCCATCAGGGCAAATATTGTCACAAACTATTGTCATAGCACCTAGTCTTAACAGTGGCAACGAGACCTGGTCATCATGGAAATGCACAATCATTTGTGCTCCCCACGCTGCACATACCACAGCCCAAATGGCAACACCAACCACTATCCAACCACTCTCAAAGTGCATCTCCAAACGTTCCACAGTTTCAAACATGACAGCCTCCCATGTATCAAAGTAATGATATCAGTGGCACATTATGGGTGTATGCTGCTTGGACAAAAATCATGAACACAGCAATTTAACAGAGACAGTGTCATTGGGTCAGACATGCCCACATTACACAATCCTCCCCAAAGATTTGTATCATTAGGCAACTGTAGTCAGATAACCAGTGGAATGCCCACTGCTCAATTCAAGGATGTTTGCAAGCATGACGTGAAGGGCCTCAAACCTCAACTACTGAAGCTCACTGGGAAAATGGTGATATCAACTGTAAGTTGTGATGGTACATGTCATAGAACATAGAACAGTACAGGCGCTTTGGCCCACAGTGTTGTGCCGAACTTTTACCCTAATCCTAAGGTCTATCTAACCTCCACCCCTACCTTACACTATCATCCATATGCTTATCTAATAGCCGCTTAAATGCCCCTAAAGAGGGCGACTCCACTACCCTCTCCAGCAATGCATTCCACGCCCTGACCACTCTCCGAGTAAAGAACCATGATCTTCATAGATGGAAAGATACCAAATGTCTCAGAAATAGAATCAGTTATTATTCCTTTCTTACTTATAATGTAATGTGGAGGTGCAACTTAACCAAATACATTTTAGAAAATTACATGTGAATCTTCTTTGTCCCAGAACAGGAAAACAGCAAATATTAACAAGTTCCACTAGAATTATCAGTTTAAAGCATTGGCTAAATGGTTGTATCTTTATCCAAATATATTTTCAAATGAGAAATCCAAATTAAACTATAACATCCATGTGTGTTCAGATACAGAAACTGTTAGATTACGATTGGGTCATTCTGAATTCCTCGCGCCTTCTTACAGTTGACATTTAATTGCTTGCCTAAGCTAAACACACATTACAATTTTGCCAGTTCAGTACACTGTATGCTTTCCACTTCTTTCAAAAGATATAAATTTTCCGGGTTGACAACCTGGGTTTCAGAAAAACAGATTTTAGGCCATGCTGTTGTATAGCTGAAATGATGACAGAAGTTTGAAATCTAAAACAAAAAGGTCTTCATTGCTCTTCCTACTCTCCTGAGGACCTAAACGAGTTACAAATGCAATGCATGCACCAATACTTCAAACACGCAATCAGTATTCATCTGCAATACCAAACTATAGTGGTAGATTTTTGACTACAGGAGTAAGTGATCATAGTAAACCCCAGTTCTGCCTTAACTAATGCATGCTCTCAACATGATCTTTGGATAGTAGAAACTGAGCAGGAACAATACTAACTTCTCCAGTAATACAAGAGATTTTCTTGCTGTAATAGTCAAAAAAATCAAATCATCTCAGGATATGACATTTTCAATCAAAACTGAACACTAAATGCCAAGTATGTAAACCTTGTTTCCATTTTACTGTTAAATTTCAAAATGAATCTGTAATTTTAAACAAGCAACAAAGGATTTCATGGAAAACTGACTAGATTTGATGGTAACTTAATAGTGGTAATACTATGCACCTATCATACTATGGCACTGAACAAGAGTCTGCCTGTCTAAAGATCAGATTCTTGGGCAGGGAAGGTACACTACACTGAATGAAAATGAAAATAGCATCGCTGCACAAATTATATTATATGTTCTCATTTCTTATGTTCAGCATAACATGGTCACCAAGTTCCAGCAGACTCAGGTCACAGAAAGAAATATACATGCTCAGTGCTAAGGATGTAACTAAATGCAATTACTTTGTGCAACTTGAAGTATCCCCATTTACTCACTTTATTTGAAAAGGAATTTAAAATGAATTCATTTTTTCCTACCATTTGCTGAATTCTGTGGAAGGTTTTCCCATGGAAACTAAACGCTTGTTCAAAAAGGACCCGGTCCTCCACAGTCCACTCATCTGGAAATGGTGTGAAGTTTGGAAGGTCAGCCAAGGACTTCTCAATATTGTGTTTGTGCCAAAACAGCATACCTAAAGCCTATGGAAAATTCATTTCATGAGTGCAAATAAAATCAAGACATTAAAATTAGTTACATAATATGCTAAATCAAGACAGAACTGGATCAGTTCCTAAAGTGGAAAGACAAGTGGCAGAATGTTGCTGAGAGTGGCAGGCACTTGGTGGCCTGACTACAGGACTTTCACGTATGTGCCCGGACATGCATCACCCCTACAGACACACAGAGCTAGACACAAAATTTTGAAAGATGGCAGGCAAGTTATCCCTGTGCCCTAGCTAATAAATCCCTTGATCAAATTCAGCAAAAGCTGCTCCTTGTGGGAGCTTGGTCAAATTGTCTGCTGCATTTCTTGCATTACAACAGTGACCAATTTCAAAAGTACTTCATTGGTTTTAAAGTTCTTCAGGTGGTTACGATAGGTGCTATATAAAACAAAACTTTACTTTAAAAACTTTCATCCAATTGCTGTGAATTAGATAGCACTAGTTGTCACCTATCAACAGTTGAAATACCAGGTATTGTCAATCTAGAAAGACTCAATAGAACAAGAACACAGTCATGAACAAAACATGAGACAGTGAGCAGAAGAACAGTCCAGTCACACACAAACTCCGAGATACATGAGCATCATAATCTGCAGGGAAGCTGAACTAGCTAATTAAATGAAAACAAGTTTTGTCACTTTCAAAGTGACTGCTTCAAGCTCTTTACAAAATTGGATCATTGAACTAAATTTTTGTGGTATAATGTATTGTTCTGAAACTGAACAACTTAGTACGTCATAACATTTAAAAGGAAGTTAGCCAAGATCAATCCTTTTAGAAACAGTGTAGTACTAATTCAAATGAATTTAAAAAAAAACTCTACCAAAACTTACCCAAATGCACAATTGTTCATATTTAGGTTACAGATTTTGTTTCAAATAAACGAGCAGTAAAACTTCAAACAAAAACTGAGATTGCTGGAGAAACACAGCAGATCTGGCAGTATTTGGGGAAAGAGAAACAGAGTTATAATACTGAGCCCAATGATCCTTCATCAGAATGGTTTGTGCTCTGATGAAGGGTCATTGGACTTGAAACGTTATAACTAATTTTCTCTGTATAGGTACTGCCAGACGTGCATTTCACCAACACACAGTTTTTGTTTCAGATTTCCAGTATCCACGTCCTTGTGTTTATATTAGAGTTGTAGAACCTGATGTTCTAGGATGTTTTGGACAATTACACATAATCTGTATGCTATCCTATTACTTTGTTATTTTGTATTAAACAAAGTATGCTCACAGCTAGTGTCTTTAACTATATTACGTCCTATTTTCAGATTGTACTTTGGTAAACTGTTGAATTGCAGAATCATGTTTTACTTTTAGTTACATTTTAAGTTTCATTAGGGACATAATATTTGCTTGTTACACACAGGTGTTGTCTACTACTACTACTTAATCAGATGTTTAGGATATTTAGTCTACAGCGCAAGACAAGTTTGTCATCTAAAGTGGTGCTTTCCATATCAGAATGAAGTTGGTGATCAAATTCAGCATGGAAAGTTTGCAACAAAAATTTCTTTAAGAGCATTCAATCAAAATTTTGCTTCAAAAATTCAAGCAGAAGAGAATATGGGCAAGTCTTCAAATCACAATACATTTAGAATAATATTTGAACTAAATAACTTAATAACTTGCAGAGTTAGGTCTCAAAGTTCCTCCACTGTCATGGTATCTCAACATCAGGAAAGTGAAAGTCACTGCACTTGGTTATAATGTATAGAAGTCTATTATAGCCAATCGCAAAGTGAAATTACCATTGTCCATAAACTAATCTGCAGAACAAAACCATCTCTGCTCAATAAATCAGCTTGAAAATAATTGAGAGACTGGGGGTTAGAAGGAGGAGGAGGATTAAGGCAATAAAAGTTACTAAATATATTTTTCATCTCTCATATGAAGTTTATTTTCCATATGCGTTATGGTATACTAATCAATGAGATTTGTAGTTTGGAAAGCTGCAGAGGAAGAAATATAAAATAGGACCATGTACCAGCATTCACTATTTTACTTCTACAATTTTTTTTTAGTTTGAAACAGATTGCCCAACTATATCAAGAAAGCCTGGTATCCATCATTTGAAACAGTTTTATCAAACTAGAAAATTACAATTCTTTTTTAATTTATCCCTTTACTGTGTATTTGTCTGTCTGAGGGAGTAGGAATTATGATCAAAGACTGGGCTTAAGATTATTAGGCATTAATTCGATGATCTGATTATTTATTTCGTTCATCTAAAGTTACATTATTAATAAATAATTTGTTAATTGTTGTCTAAGTTATAAACTTGTTCATGACCTGTTATCCTTAAAGTCTGATTAGGCACAAGTGAGTATCTTTGAGGCACCTTGAATGTTTTCATTTCACTGCATTGTGGCTCCCAGTGGTATTGAAACCAAACATGTTTGGCTGGCTACTCCTGTCATAACAGCCAAATTTACAGCAAAATTTAGTCTTTAGGTGAGAAGGGGCTCATGATGGAGCAAAAGTTGGACCAGTTTGAATAGACAACTTAGTCTCCACCTTAAGAGCCGGCATGTTCTATTTTTGTTCTAGTTTCATTATAAACTTCTATCTTCACAGTTAGGACGGAAGATGCCTGTGCAAACACTTTTATATACTCCTAATAGCGGTGGTTCAATATTATGACTGTTCAGTTCTTTTGTGTATGTTGCTACAAGCTGCCTATTTCAACTGGACATTTTTTCATGATTAGAGGCACTTGCAGGTTTCAGAATCGGCTTCATACATAACTAAAATATTGATTATGGCAAGGAGGAACTGCACAGTCAGTCAAACAATTCTTCAATACTGAAGGACCACTTTCAAGCAACTTCACTCTCAACATACTTTTCTGAAGCAATGGAAAGGAGTTCTGCCCTTCCTAAGTGTCTGTCTCCATTCAAATAAGGATATTCATTATGCAATTAGCGGGAAACACTCCTACTTGGAGAAATGAACTAAAACTAGCTTTGATTCAAACAAAACTTGCTCTGGAAAGGAGTATCAGGTATGGTCGCAAAGTGATTGAATGACCTGCATTAAGAATAAGGAGCCAGGAATTCAAATCCCACCACAGCCAGTAGGAAACATGAATTCAGTTACTTAAACAAACTTGAAATAAAAAGCCAAAAGAACTGCGGATGCTGTAAATCAGGAACAAAAACAAAGTTGCTGGAAAAGCTCAGCAGGTCTGGCAGCATCTGTGAAGGAGAAAATATAGAGTTAACATATCAGTTCCGGTTTCTGAGGAAGGGTCACCGGACCCAAAACATTAACTCTGATATTTTCTTCACAGATGCCGCCAGACCTGCTGAGCTTTTCCAGCAACTTTATTTTTGTTGTTGTTGTTGTTGAAATAAAAAGCTAGCTTCAGTTAAAGCAACCATGAAAATTCAAATTCTTTTGAGAAGGAGATCTGATTTTTCAGTCCAGCATATTTGTAATTTTAGGTCACAGCAAAATAGTCATTGCTTAACACCCCTCTGAAATGGTGTACCAGGATGAAACACAAGTGAGACAAGGAGTCAGAGACAACAGACTAGTCAATTATAGAAACAAAAATACTAACAAGCTTGCAGAGCTCAAAAAAGGTGGAAAAATGTCTGAAGGTTCGCTCTTTAAAATGTTGAGGTAATTGAAGATAAATCAGAACCTTGAATTACAACCTTTCAAATATGTGAAGTGGAAATTTCTAGGAGACAAGCAGGCATCCAAAACTTTACAGAATTTTTCCTCACAACAGTGTGGACAAATTGCAGCATCCTACAATAATAAGCATCTGAACACCATATAGAGGGTGCAGAGGAGATTCACTAACATTTATTCCACAGAAAAGAGGCTTCAGTTATGACAGTCACTTTATTCTTAGCACTGAGAAATATCAGAGAGATTGGGCTTTTAATAAAGTAAATTGATATTACTACTTATTGATACCTCCATGGTACGCATAGATTTAAGAATATCAAAAGAACAAAAGGAATGGTCAGGAGATTTATTATACATCTTAAGTTAGGCAGCTGCTCGAGCACAAATCAGAAACAGTGCAACAGGAATTTGTAATAGTTGTTAAATATTTGACCAGGAACTAAACGGAACCAGCAGTATAAATACTGTGGTTTTCAGAGTGGGTTAGAGGCTGAGAATGTTTTTCTTTAATTGTTTCATGGGATATAGGTATCACTGACATGGCCAGCATTTATTGCACATTGCTAATTGCTGTGGAGAAAGCAGCGGTAAGCCGCATTCATGAAGCATTGCAGTTGATCTGGTACAGGCACACTACAGGGTTGCTAGAAAGGGAGTTTCATGAATTTGACAATAAAAAAACGGTAATACTGCTCCACGTAAAAATAGCATGTCACTTGGAGGGGAACTTAAGGTTGTGGCATTTGCCCTTGTCTTTCTAACTGGCAGATGTTGTAGGTTTAGAAGATGCTGCTGAAGGGCCTTGCTGAGTGCTGTAGTGTGTTTTGGACAAAGTAAAGACTGTACCAGTGTGCAATCATGTTGCAGGAAGTGAATGTGTAAGTTGCCCGGACAGTCATCCAAACAAGTGGATTACTTTATCTTGGATGTGCTCAACTGAGCGCTAGTTATTTTCATCCAAGGCAAGTGAAAGGTGTTCATAATGCTCCTGACTTGTGCATGTGAAATTATTGACTAAAAATTACATAGCATCACTCGTTTTCAGGCTGCTCCACGTGGACAAAATTTAAATAAAAATAAGCAAAGGGAGTGAAACCAACAAGTGCAAACATGTACTTAGTAAAAGGATTAAGGGAAGGAGAGGAACACAGAGGTTTGGGCAGGGTATTCCAGGGAATAGAGTTTAGGCAGTTGGAAGCACAAGGCCAGAGACGTAGGTATGGAAAATCTAGGGAAAGGTTAGTTGCAGGTAGGAGGAGATGAAAGAAGAAATACAGCCACAAAGGGATTCAAACATTAGATGATAATTTTACACCTGAAATGTTGATGGATAGTATGGAATTGCAGACATGAATATACAGTGTTGATGTGAGCAAAAGATAATAACTTTGGTCTTTGTACTGTTAAATTAGTTGAAAAAGGTGTTGGACAAAAAGTCTGATAACAAAGAAGTGTACGAGTAGGGTGGCTCTGTCAGCGCACACACAAGGTGAAACCATGTCAGCAAATGGAATCACCATGGGAAGCGTGCAGCAGTTAAAAAGGAAGGGGCCAAGGATAGATGCACAGAATATTTGGAAGGCGGTAGTCTAGGGACAGTAAAAGATTCCTTGCAGTTGTTCTGACTATAATTAGCAGGTTAGAGTGGAAATAGCTTGGGACTTCACAATGAACCAGACAGAGAGGGGAGAGGAGTTGGAAAAGGATGTTATGGTCTTAAACAGGGCATACATTAAACAATGCACAAACTAATTAAGGGTTATGCATCATAGTCACTTAGAACAATTGCACAATTTTAATCCAGTGCTGCAGCAGGGATAAAGCCTGTGGAGAAGTTCGAATGGTGTGTGGAAAACATGTGATAACATAGTCAAAAAAGGAAGTTGAAGATGGAGCTGTATCTTAGAAGGACAAAAGGGATTGAAAATAGGCTTACTGAAGGAGAGAAGATGTGAATACAGCAGCTTTAAAAAGGAGAGGTTAGTATCAGAGGACAAACTGCCATTTCAACAACAGTTAGCATGAGGGCTGGGAGACTGAGCAGTCAGAATAAGATCAAGGATTAAAATTTAGATCTTAAAGGTTTATTACCTGTTCCATGTTGTAGCCATGCTTCTCTTTAGCTATTGAAATGTATTCATCCACTGAAAATGCAAAACAATAAGTTAAAAAATGTTCATATTTAGTGACAAAAAGATAGTCTTTGCCACCTGCATGCTAACCTAGTCGAGTGAATCACCATCCCACTGTAGAAGCCAGATTTTTATTCCCTAGAAATCAACAGAATGAAATGGGGCAAATTTTATTAAGGGCAAGCAACCCACTAAAACTGGCGCACTCGTAGTCAAGAGAAGAATTTGCCTCCACATCTTTCATCTTAGCCAGATTCATGGTCAAATAGGATCTTCAAGACCAATGAAAATATTTACATCAATACTGCTGCACTTTAAGACAAGTTGTATAACACAACTCAATTATGACTTAAAAGCTTGCTCTTAGGGCCAAAAAAAATCACATGCTTTTGCAACAGGAATGTCCTCCTTTTAATGAGATATTAGTCTAGGATACCTTGTCATTGAATATGGTTAAGGCTGAAATATGCAGCAAATAAACAGGAGCAGGCAGGAAAGTGGAGGTGAAGCCGAAAAACCATAATTATACTGAATGGTGCAGTAGGTTGAAAAGGCTATATGGTAACTTCCTGTTCTTGTTTTTTTCAAGCACCTGCATTAATGAGATAGATTTAAAAAGTTTGCAGAACAAAAGCTATTGCCAATTAGCACATCATAATGAAATAGTTGAGAATGTCAATGATTAATCAGAGCATACTAAGTCTTTCCCTCCAACCAATGAGCAATAGGTTCCAAAAAATTTTGGTATTAACAAGGGGGAGGCAATGGCCTAGTGATATTATCACTGGACTCTTAATCCAGAGACTCAATGTTCTGGGGACCTGGGTTCAAATCCCACCACAGGTGGTAGAATTTGCATTCAATGAAATATCCGGAAATACGAATCTAATGGTGACCAAAAATTCATTGTCGATTGTCAGGAAAAACCCATCTGGTTCACTAATGCCCTTTAGGGGAAGGAAATTGCCATCCTTACCTGGTCTGGCCTACATGTGACTCCAGACCCACAGCAATGTGGTTGACTCTGAACTGCCCTCTGGACATTTAGGGATGGGCAATAAATGTTGCCTAGCCAGCAATGCCCTCATCCCATTAATGAATAAAGGGGGGAAAAAAGATCTAAGCAAACCCGTTTAAGTGATATTGCTCAGGACTACCTCACAGGTTACAACAAAATAACAGCAGGGAAACAAAAATCAAGACTGAAATAAAAACTAAATGCTGGAAAAACTGAGTAGTCTAGCAGCATCTATGGAGAGATTGAAACAGTATTTTAGTCCAAAGAATTATATTTGACTCAAAAATTAATTGTTTCTCACTCCACAGACGCTGCCAGATCTGCTAAGAAATTTTTTTAAAACACCACTCCAAAATTCCAGCATCTGCAGCAGTTTGCTTTTACAAAAGTCAATGGTGGTCTGAAGCACATGAATTGTATTTGTCTAAATTTTTTCTAACATGAAACAAGATGAACAGGGTGAAACATAAAAATCAGCACATTTTTTTGACGTATAGTGAAAAGTTCTGATTTTCTATCATGATCAAAAACCATCAGCCTTTTCCCATGCATAATTATATTCTGAATCAAAGATCTGACACAAAATGCACACTGCAGCATTTACCTAACTTTGGGAATTTCCAGTTCTGGTACATCTTTACATCTTTTCTCTAGCATCTGCTTCAGAGTTTTGCAAAGTAAAAATGACATGGCTGCAAACATATCTACAAACAAACAAACAAACAAAGGAGCAAGAACAGACCTTCCAAGCCCTTGAGCCTACTCCACCATTTGATGAGATCATGAATAATCTGACTGTGGCCTGAACTCCAATTCCCACCTTTCCCTGATTGATACTTGACTAACAAGGGAATCAATCTAACTCAATATTTTTAAAACAATGACTCCATCACTGAGCAAGTGTTCCAAAGTTGGATGATCTTGAGAGGGAGAAAAAAAAAAAATCCATCAGTTTAAAATAATGGGTCTTCCATTTAAGATTGTGTTCCCTAGTTCTGGTCTTTCCCACAACGGAAAACACTCCAGCATCCAACATATTAAATCCTCGCAGAATCTTACGTCTCAATAAGACCGCCACTTACACTTCTGGACTTCAATGGTAAACAGGAAGGGTCCCGACCCAAAACACCAACTTTCCTGCTCCTCTGATGCTGCCTGGCCTGCGGTTTTCATCCAGCTCCATGCTGTATTGTCCCAGCCTATCAACCTTTCTTAGTTTCTAAATCAGTCATAGATATGGCTGAAAGTTAGTATATTCTAAATTTTATATCCATAACCTGGGAAGTAATAGTTTTGTCAATGAAATCTTGTTCAGGTTCTACATTTTTAATTGGAAACAGCTCAAATAAAAACTTGCTCCGCAACTGTACATGGCTGACAAACTTACAAATCAAGCAACACATCTTTAGCTTACAAATCAATGGTGGTATGTTTGATGTCTGCCTTTTGTAAACATAGTGACTCGATCTTCAGCACCACTGTATCTACTTATGTGAGCTTTTCCACAAATTCTTCGATTAGTTCATTAGCTTTCAACAGGCAACCATTTAACATTATGTCTGCATTATTAGTGCTCATCTCAATTATGTCTGTTTGCTATGGTTTTGGTGTTAGCAGATCGGGAATACAATGTTGGACACCTAAAAAGAAATGATCTCTTAAAAAAGAAGCTACAATTTGGTTTTCCCAACATTGTATCCTAGGATACGAAGGCTGTCCTATGTCAAGAGTTTGAGTAAAATGAGACTTTAGTGTCTGAATTTAGAAAAATGCAGGATGACTCTTCATTGAAATGTACAATATTCTGGAGGGTTTGACTTGGTATCTAGAGAAACTGTGTCTCTTGGCTTAAGAGTGGTTACCCATTGAGAGGAGAAACGTCTTCATTCGAGAAGGGATGCTATTTTTGCTTTCAAAATTGGATCTTGATGCTACCCAAATCTTATCTGTTTTTCACTTTATCAATTTTTCCTGGAGAAGTACAACATTTTTTCCTCCATCTGCAAGCAAAAATTTCTCAGCAATGGTTTCAAGCTTTGTTAAATGATTACCACCAGGTTTTTTTTGTTAACTTCATAAGTCAAACTTTGCCTTCTTTGGGGGCTTTCTTTAATGTAATTTTAAAGATTTTTACATTATATTTTAGCACATAGCATATTATGAACACCAAGATGTAACCGAAACAATGAATCCATTTTAACATTTCCTAAAAGTGAAATAATTGATGTCAAATTTAAAGATTTCACTTTTCAATATTTATATGCTTATAAAAAATTATATTCAGAAATAGTGGTTTCTCCAGTGACCTAACAAAATATCAATTGTCAGTTTAATGTTGTGATAAAGGATTTGTGTTTTGATTAGCTAAAAAGTTAACTAAATGTCAATTCAACCCTCACATTTACTTGGAATATTCACTTGAGGAATTTGGTTGTAGTATCAATACTCAAGGATCTCTTTAAAGCCTTTAGTCTATTTAAGTGTCCATTTCATATGCTTTGAAAGTAACCAAAGTGTCAGTGTACCTTCATAAAGAAAACACCTTAAACAATGGGAGCTAGAACTACATACTAATCGGGATATCAAAATATACTCAGTTGATAATGTTTTTGCATACGTGCACACAATTTATAATAATTGTTACTTCCCACGATTTAGTGCAGTGAATTTAACTAAAGTACAATTTGAACAAGTTGAATTTCATAATTTGTTAAATTATAAAGCTTGTGAAAGGCTACATTGTAATCTAGAATGACTTGAAACCACAGTTAATCTTGAAAATACAAACCAGTAGAAAATCTTATTTTAGCTACTGGAGTAAACAGAATACAACACACTGGTAAGAATGAGAAACACAGAAATCAGAACCGGGAATAGGGCACTAAAGAATAAACGTTTTACTTATAATTGCACTTAAGTTGCATGCTGAAATACTGCACCACATTGGCCAATGGTGATTTTCTGCCCACTGATGGTAAGAAAATGACAAGCTAAAGGTTCAATACATGTTGTCTTTTGTGCTCGACAGCCAGGCACAAACAGATTACTTTAAAAACCCTTAAGGCATACTGCAAAAGTAGAAACCAGTTGACAACAGGGAAAGTCAGGAAAGAGTATCCAAGGAAACATGCTATTACAGATGAAGCAAAAGCTGTTAAAGTTTGTTAGAGGAGAAATAAGCTACACCTTATGCTTTAAAAAGGGACTGATTGGGTTTTTAGTTCTGTTCCTCAAATCACTTTTTCCCCCATATAATGATGAGACCCTGTTCCCACTAATACAGTAGATCCCACAACCTCTCCTACTTCATCACAGCACTCCAAAACCCATTCTTCAGATTTGCTGGACCTCAAGATCATTCTCCATGCAGGTTTCCCACTGCTCACTAGCTCCTGAGCGCCCCCTCCTGTGCTCAAATTCTTAGCAGATATTCACATTACATCCTGGTATACAAAATGTACAGTCATTTCTCTTCCACTACCCGATAATTCTAGAACCCCTCAAATATTGCTCAACTTTAAGATCTAACTCACAAAGCAACGCAATTCCAATGAACCAACTTTTTATTTTCAGTTGCATTCACAGTAATTTATATGATTAAACCAACATAGTGATTCAATCCCAAAATTCAAGGCTTCAGTTTCATAATTTAATAACTAACCACATTCCACAATATAGACACTTTTTGTTTGATATCATCTGTAAAGCTCCTTCCTTGGAGAAGGATTGTGCTTTTCAGATCCCACATTCAGATAAGCAGGTGCTGGGGAAAAGGAATAATTAAATTGTGTTACAGGTGGTTCATGGAATTTTCACATCAGATTAATTACAAAAGTCTCTTTAAATTTTTTTTTTATAATTCATTTACAGGATAAGGGTGTCACTGGCTAAGCCAGCTTTTACTGCCCATCCCTAATTGCCCAGACGGCAATTGCAAGTCAACAACCTTGCTGTGGGTCAGAGTCACGTCGTCCAGACCAGATAATGATGGCAGCTTCCTTCCCTGAAGGACATTAATGAACCAGATGGGTTCTTCCCAACAATAAACAAACAATAGATTCATGGTCATCATTTGAATCTTAATTCTGAACTTTTACTGAATTCAAATTCCACCACCTGCCATGGTAGGATTCAAATCATTGCTAACTGTCATTAAAACCTAGCCAGTTCACTAATGAGCTTTAAAGAAATCTGCCACCCTTACCTGATCAGGCCTATATGCAACTCTTAATATGTTCAATTCTTAACTGCTGGCTGAGCTAGCCTAGCAAGCCAGTTAGGTGTAACAAACTACTAAAAAGTCTTAAACAAACCTTACCAGACTCTGGAATTGACCAAAGCACCAAGTAAACGCAACAATGTTGACTATGCAACATCCAGGAACTAGTGTCTGAATTGGGAGAGGTGTCCCACAGACTAGTTAAGCAGCAGCCCGTCATAATCACAGTCAAGTCTGTCGGTATGATTCTATGTCCCAGACAATAGCACCTACCATCCCTAGGTGTGTCCTGTATCATTGTCAGATTAAATTCAGCAGAAGTGACAGTACAGTCAGTACGGAGATGCTCTCGGAGTTCACAACATTTAAGTCTGGGTCCCCATCAAGTTTCGTGGCATCAGGTCAAACATGGTGATCAGCGAGAGGTTTCTTGCCCATGCAACACACCGCCCCCTTGGCCATCGAATCAGTACTTGATGTTAAACATTACCTATACGAAGCACTGGCCTTAGCAAGGGTGCAGAGTCTACTGTGTAGGGCAATTCAAGGTCCACCGTGAACAGTGGCTCAGCAGAATCACTACTGACTAAGCTGACCAAGTCTTAAAGGAATTAAACAAAAACAAAGTTGCTGGAAAAGCTCAGCAAGTCTGGCAGCATCTGTGGAGGAGAAGTTAACGTTTCGGGTCCGGTGACCCTTCCTCAGAACTGATGGTGGCTGGGAAAACATCAGTTTATATGCAGAAAATAGGGAGGTGGGTGGGGCAGGGAGTAAACAATAGGATAGAGCCCAAAGAGAGAGAAAGACAGTTGGACAGACAAAGGAGTTGCTAACGATCAGGCTGGGAGGGTGAACAGTTGTTAATGGGGACTGTTAGTGACTAACAACAGGGGGTGTGTAGTGGCAGGCTATGTGGTTATTTGGCCTGGTGTGTGGGGTGGGGGGGCTAGGACATGGGAGAGTTTAGGCCCTAAAATTATTGAACTCAATATTGAGTCCGGAGGGCTGTAGGGTCCCCAAGCGGAAAATGAGGTGTTGTTCCTCCAGCTTGCGCTGGGCTTCACTGGAACACTGTAGCAAGCCGGAGACAGAGATGTTGGCCAGGGAGCAAGGTGGTGCATTGAAGTGGCAGGCAACAGGTAGTTCAGGGTCTTTTTTGCGAGCAGAACATAGATGTTCTGCAAAACAGTCGCCAAGTCTACGCTTCACAAGTCTTTGCTTGTGAGCAGCGAATGCAGTAGACTAGATTCTTGGAAGTGCAGGTGAAGTGTTGCTTCATCTAGAAGGTATGTTTGGGCCCTTGGATACTGGGGAGAGAAGAGGTAAATGCGCAGGTGTTGCACCTTCGCAGGTTACAGGGGAAGGTGCCGTAGGGCTGTGGGGAGGTGTTGGGGGTGAAGAAAGTATGAACCAGGGTGTCCCGGAGGGAATGGTCCCTGCGGAAGGCGGACAAGGGAGGGGAGGGGAAGGGAATATGTGTCTGATGCTGGCATCTTGCTGGAGGTGGCAGAAATGGCATCTGATGATCTTCTGGATGTGGATGCTGGTGGGATGGTAGGTGAGAATAAGAGGAACCCTATCGCTGTTGCGGGAGGGAAGAGAAGGGGTGAGGGCAGAAGTGCGGGAGATGGGTTGGACCCGATTGAGGGCCCTTCAATGCACCACCTTGCTCCCTGGCCAACATCTCTGTCTCCGGCTTGCTACAGTGTTCCAGTGAAGCCCAGCGCAAGCTGGAGGAACAACACCTCATTTTCCACTTGGGGACCCTACAGCCCTCCGGACTCAATATGGAGTTCATTAATTTTAGGGCCTAAACTCTCCCATGTCCCAGCCCCCCACCCCACACACCAGGCCTTGTTACCACATAGCCTGCCATTACACACCCCCTGTTGTTAGTCACTAACAGTCCCCATTAACAACTATTCACCCTCCCAGCCTGATCGTTAGCAACTCCTTTGTCTGTCCAACTGTCTTTCTCTCTCTTTGGGTTCTATCCTATCGTTTACTTCCTACCCCACCCACCTCCCTATTTTCTGTATATAAGCTGATGTTTTCCCAGCCACCATCAGTTCTGAGGAAGGGTCACTGGACCCAAAACGTTAACTCTGTTTTCTCCTCCACAGATGCTGCCAGACTTGCTGAGCATTTCCAGCAACTTTGTTTTTGCTCCTGATTTACATCATCCGCAGTTCTTTTGGTTTTTCTTAAAGGAATTAAGCTGCAAGATTGGGTCTGCAGCAGGCAGAGGGTAGCAAAAGAGAAAAACATACTTGACCTCACTCTTATACCAATGATGCATCTGTCCATAACATTATTGATAGGAGTGATTACCACACAGCTTTTCATGCTGTGATGCACCAACATCATGCAAAATACAATAAACTTTATACAGTTGTAGCAACATCAGATTAGATATCCAAAAGTAGCTCAGCTTTTAATAGCAGCAGAATTATACATCAACATACCTCAGGGCCTGGCATAACCCCCAATTTACAATCCCGGTTCGATGAATAGTGCAGGAGGACACACCAAGCACAGCCTCAGGCATACCGAGTGATAAGATGTCAATTTGAAGCTTCAAAGACAGGGCTGCTTGCACTCCAAACAGCATAAACAGCAACAGACAGGACTAAACAATTCTACAAAGTTCAGCAGTTCTGAACATAGTGTTGTGAATGTTAGAAGTTAAAAACTCACTGGAGAATCCTCCACAAATATCTCAATGATAAAAGCGCTCAACATATCTGTGAAAAAATAAGGCCGAAACAACATTCAGCCAAAATTGATTCGTGAATGATCCATTTTGACCTCTTCTAGGAGGTCCCCAGCATCATTTGCCAGTCAATACAATTCAGTCCATGTGGTATCAAGAAACGGTTGAAGGCACTGGATGTGAAGGCTGTGGGCCCAGACAACATTCCAGCAATAGTAATGAAGTTTTCTCCACAACTGCCATGCTTCTAGCCAAGCTGTTCCAGTGCAGCTAGAACACCGGCACCTACTTGGCGAAGTGGAAAATTGCCCAGGTATGTCCTGCTCACAAAACAGGACAAATCCAACCTAACCAATTATAGTCCAACCAGTAACATGTCATCAATAGGCCAACAAACAGCATTTACTTAGCAATAACCTGCAGTTTGGGTTCAACCAGGTCCCCTCCGGTCCTTAGCATCTTCCAAGCGCACGACCACTACTATCTATAAAGGACAAAAAGTAGCAGATTCATGGGAGCACTACCACCTTAAAGTTCCGTTCAAAAGTTTCTCACCATCCTTACCTGGAAATGTTTTGCTGTATATTTGGGAATCTTTTAAATTTATGTGCAATTAGCTTGATTAATTCTGTGTAATAAGCTTCTATTTTATTGTAAAACTAAATCTTCAGCATTGCATGCTTGTGTTTCAGTTGAAGACCATCCTAAATATTTACTTTATTAATTTATTGTTTTAATTATATTTAAATTTAATATCAGGCCAGATTTCAATCTGGGATCTGATTTGTCTAGTAATAACATCAGATGGATCCTAAGTGGCTCAAGGCAGCAGCTCCACCACCTTCTCAAGGGCAACTAGAGATGGACAGTAAATGGGCACAAATAAACAAATGGGATGGACAGTAAATACCCACATCCCATGAATGAATTTTTAAAAATTGAGTACCTCTAAATTTTTCTTGAAAACCAAAAACAGTAGTTTGCCAGGCATTCAAAGTATATAAAGCTGCCGAATTTAAAATCACTTTCAGTAACAGCCAAAAATATCTACAACTTGATTTTGCACCCAGGTGATTTTCATTCCAACTATAAAACAAAATAATGTCATCATACTCAAATTATTTTAGTTTTTAGCAATATGTATGAAGTAAAAGGTAGGGACTGGAAAACAAATTTGATGCCTTCCAACCTTAAAAGAGTCTCCAAGTGCCAAGCACCTCTGAAGGGGAAGAATACACTATTGCAGGGTATACACCCAACTATTGGTGCTATGTAACTGGTAAGATTCAAGCTCTTAAAACTCACTAACTACTAAATCATGTGCATCCAAACAAAATATTTTAATCCACTTTCATTTGGGCCTTTTGCATTCTAAAAGTGGAGCTATTACAATACTGCAACTTTTAAGAGGTGTATTTTGTCCTTTCTTAAAGGAAGGAAGGTAGGTTAAGACAGAGGTAATGAGCAGCACGTGCCAAAGCAGATAAAGTAAACAGCCCGTGAGGTCTTGGCGTTTGTTTTGAAGTTGGAACAAGAGCAGCAGCCTGAATGGGTGGTGTCAAGCTCCCACAGAATCAGGATTTTTAGTTTTAGCTTGCAGCAGCTGCCGCCGAGATCTTGATGTTGGGTTTGGAAGCTGCAGTAACATCTCTCCCTGCTACACTCTCGGTCAGTTTTCTTTTGATGTTTTTTCCTCCTGGATTGGAGAATTACATGTGAACACACTATTTCACCAAATTTGCCTTTGCCAAGCGTGTGTTTATGGGATGTTACTATATTGAAGCAATTGCTGTTTAGTAGTGAAATAATCTACTATTCTGTTAGGTTTTGCAACAGAGTCAAGTTATTCCACTTTCTTCTTTCTTTTGTTGTATCGTAACTATGGTGTATCAATAAAGTCTGTTTCGCTTCAAGACTGGTAGCTTGACCAATCAAAGTGTATCCGGAACACAACGCCTGGCACTTGCCTTTAAAATAAGAAAAAGTTAGGGTCTAGGCTATCTTCATATGTTTTGAGGGGATTTAGCCTGGTCCATAAGAGGCTTCTGTTCATTTTCCACATTTTTGCTTTCCCCAAGTGCAAAAGATTTACACTTGCATATATACTACAGGTGTTGACTCCACATATCAAAAAAATAAAGATTCACTTGTCATCAAGCTGGAGTCAGATTAAATTTGTTGATTCAAAACACATTCATACCTCAAATTTATTAGTGAGAACAGAGCTGATGAAAAAGCTTCTCTTTGCCAACATATTTAGAGTTAGATATTTATTTAGATAAGTAGAGGTAAAGCCTTACTACTCACACAATAATTCAGAGTGCAGCCAGACTAATTTCTAATAAAGATGCCAAGGTATTTTGTTATCGCAGGTAGAACTGAGCCACCAAACAAGCAATGAAGGCAAATGATTTATTATAAATGGAATAACATTTTCATCTGAATACTAAGTTATGATCTCAGAGATCTACAGCATAAAAAAAGGCCCTTCAGCCCACTGTGTCCATGCCAGTGAAAAACAACAGCCTAATATTCTAATCTCATTTTCCAGCATTTGCCCCATAGCCTTGGCATCACAAGTGCACATAGAATCAGAGTCATACAGCACAGAAACAGACCTTTCAGTCCAGCCAGTCATGCCAACCATAATCCAACTAAACTAGTCCCACCTGCCTGTGCTTGGCCCATATCCCTCCAAACATTTCTTATTCATTTACTTTCCAAATGTTTTTTACATCTTCTAACTGTACCTGCATCCACTACTTCCTCTGGAAGTTCAGTCCACGCACAAACCACTCTAAGAAAAGCTGTCCCTTTTGTTTTAAATCTTTCTCCTTTCACCTTAAAATTATGCCCGCTACTCTTGAAATCCCCCCCACCCTAGGGAAGAGACATATCATTCATCTTATCTGTACCCCTCATGACTTTATAAACCTTTATAAGATCACTCCTCAATCTCCTACACTCCAGTGAAGAAAGTCCCAGCCTATCCAGCCTCTCCTCAAAACTCATCCAATCCCACAAACATCCTGGTATTTAATACTAGTCTTCCTATAACAGGGCAACCAGAACTGCACACAGTACTCAAGAAGAGGCCTCACCAATGTCCTGTACAACCTCAATAGGACATCAACTCATATACTCTAAAGTTCTCAAAGAATGTATCTTAACCACCCTGTCTACATGTGACATGAACGTCAAAGAATTACGTACCTGAACCCCTAGGACTCTGTTCTACAACACTACCCAAGGCCCTACTTTTAATTGTAAAAGTCCTGCTTGTTTGTTTTTAATCAAAGTGCAATACCTTGCATTTATCCAAATTAAACTCCATCTGTCACTCCTCAGCACAATGGCCCAATTGTTCAAGATCTCTTTATAATCTCAGATAACCTTCCTCACTGTCCACTCTAAATACAGAAAATGTTGAGGGTTTCTGCCTCTACTATCATACAGGCAGCAAGTTCCAGATTCCCACCATCCGCTGGGTAAAAGTTTCTCACATTTTAAACCTTCTATCCCTTACCATAAATCTATGCCCCTTGGTCACTTCCTCTCGATGGAGGGATCAAAGTTTATTCCTATCTACCCAATCAATGCCCCTCAATTTTATACATTGCAATGATGTCACCTCTCACTCTCCTCTGCTCGAAGAAAAAACACCAGTCTGTTAGCCTCTCCATAAATTCTCCAGCCCGGACAACATCCTGATATACGAGAACAAATTTCTGGAAAAGTTCAGCAGGTCTGGCAGCATCTATGGATAGAAAACAGTCAATGTTTCAGGTCCAGTGACCCTTCTTCAGAACCCTAAGTGTCAGTGGACCCAAAATGTGGACTTTGCTCTCTTCAGATGCTGGCAGGCTTGCCAAGTTTCTAATCCTGTTTTTTGTTAAACATTCTAGTAAGTCTCCTCTTCTGCATCCTTTCTGGTGTTATTATATCCCTCCTATAATGTGGATTCCAGAAGTGCACACAATATGCTAGTTGTGTCCTAACCAACCTCTTACACAGCTCCAGCGTAACCTCCCTGTTCTTAAATTCTATGCCTCAACTAATAAAGGCAGGTATCGCTTATGCCTTTGTACCAGCTTTATCTACTTGTCCCACTGCCATTAAGGGCCTAGTGGACGTGCACACCAGGATTCCTCTGATCCTTAGGTCCTACCATTCATCACGTATCCCCTTGCCTTGTTTGTCCTACTCAAGTGCATTACCTCACATTTATCTGGATGGAATTCCATTTGCCCCTGATCAGCCCATCTGACCAGCCCATCTATATCCTCTTCTATCCAAGGCCATCCTCCTCATCCCACCAACTTTTGTATCATTTGCAAATTTGCTGATCGACTCTCTTACATTCTAGTCTAAACCATTTATATAAGCCACAAACAGCAGTGGCCTCAACATAAAACACCCTGCAAACATCACCTACAGTTGGGCATAGATAAGCATTTCTGTGGCAAGTGAGAGCCCAGGATGGTGTGTTACCTCCCAGGTGCCAGGGTCAACAATGTCTGTAAGCGGGCACAGGATATTCAGCAAGGGAGGGTGAGCAGCCAGAGGCTGTGACCCATATTGGTACTAATGACAAGGGCAGGAACAGAGATGAGGTCCTGCAAAGGGAATCTAAGGAGTTAAGTAGAAAGTTAAAAAGCAGGACTTCTAGGGTGGTAGTCTCAGGATTACTCCTTGTGCTACACGCTAGTGAGACCAGAAATAGGAAGATAATACAGTTAATTGTGGGGCTAAAGAGCTGGTCTAGGAGAGAGGGCTTCAGATATCTGGATCATTGGGATCTCTTCCAGAACAGGAAGGACCTGTACAAGAAATATGGTTTGCTCCTAAACTGGAGGGGCACTAAATATCCTTGCTGGCAAGTTTGCTAGTGCCACTCAGGTGGGTTTAGAGTGGCGGGGGGTTGGGAACCAGAGTAGTAGGTCATCATTGGGAGTGATCGAGGAGAAGGTAGAGATTAAGTCAAGTAAGTCCAACAGGAAGAACAGGCAGTGCCAAATACAATGGGGTTGAAGTGTATTTATTTTAATGCAGAGTATAACAAGTAAAGTAGATGAGTTTGGATTAGCATATGGAACTATGTTGTTGTAGCCAAAACAAACACTGGATTGAGAGAAGCGCAGGACTGGCAGTTCAATGTTCCAGGGTTTAGATGCTTCAGGAATGATAGAGAGGGACATAAAAGAGGTGGGGAGTTGCATTACTGATTAGGGAGAATGTCACAATTGTACTAGAAGATATCTTGGAGGGCTCATCCAGCAAGGCCACATAGGTAGAACTCAGGAATAAGGAAGGTGCAATCACTATGGTGCGGTTTACAATATAGGCCTCCCGACAGCCAGCGGAAGATAGAGAAACAGGTACGCAGGAAGAGCATGGAAAGACGTAAAAAAAAAGATATAGGTGGTGATTTTAATTTCCCTAATATTGACTGGGATTCCCTCTATGCCAGGGCCTTAGATGAGGCATAGTTGGTTGGTGCATCCGGGAAGGTTTATTGAAACAATATGCAGATAGTTCCAACTCTTGATACTGTAAACTCCAGAACTTGAATGACTGTTCATGGATTGAAAGAACTTTCTGAGCAAAATGTTTACAAACTGTTACACAAAAGAAATTAAAAGCAACATGCCAATTAACCACTCCTGGGAAAAAGAAGTCAGAGTCAGCTGTACAGCACGGAAACAGATCCTTCGGTCCAATTCGTCCATGCCAAACAGACATCCTAGATAAATCTAGCTCCGTCTACCAGCATTTGACTCAAATTCCACCAACCCCTTCATATTCACATATCCATCTAGATTTATTTTAAAATGTTGTAATTGTACCAGCCTCCACTTCTTCTGGCAGCTCATTCCATACACGTACCACCTTCTGCGTGGGAAGTTGCCCCCTAGGTCCTTTGTAAATCTTCCCCCTCTCACCTTAAACCTATGCCCTCTAGGTTTACATTCCCCCACCCTGAGGAAAAGACCTTGCCTATTTATCCTATCCATGCCCGTCTCAATTTTATAAACCTTACAAGGTCACCACTCAGCCTTCGACATTGCAGGGAAAATAACGCCAGCCTGTTTAGCCTCTCCGTATCGGTCAAACCCTCCAACCCTATCAACATCCTCAAATCTTTTCTGAACCCTTTCAAGATTCAGAACATCCCTCCTATGGGAGGGAGACCAGAATTACCCACAGTATTCCAAAAGTATCCTAACCAATGTCCTGTACAGCTGAAACACGACACCCCAACTGCTATACTCAACGCACTGACCAATAAAGGCAAGCATAACAAATGATGCCTTCACTATCATGTCTACCTGCGACTCCACTTTCAAGGAACTATGAACCTGCACTTCAAGGTCTCTTTGCTCAGCAACACTCCCCAGGACCTTATCTTTAAGTGTATAACTCCTGCCCTGCTTTGCTTATCCAAAACGCAGCATCTCACATTAATCTAAATTAAACTCCATCTGCCGCTTCTCAGACCATTGGCCCACGTGATCAAGATCCCATTGTACTCTGAGATAACCTTCTTTACTGTCAACTACATCTCCAATTTTGGTGTCATTTGCAAACTTATTAACCATACCTCCTATTTTCACATATATATTTATATATGCTTTATGATATATGATATATATGCTTTTCGTTATATATATATGACGAAAAGCAGCAGATCCTTGTGGCACACGGGTGGTCACAGGCCTCCAGTCTGAATAGCAACCCTCCACCACCACCCTCTGTCTTATACCTTTGAGCCAGATCTGCATCCAAATGGCTGGTTCTCCCTGTCAAAGTGACATATAATGATTTCTGGGAGAGTAGAGGTACAACTGTTTGACAACTAGGTGCTGTGAGACAAATGTGCAAATAAGATCACCTCTGAACATTCCATCTGTAGGCAAAGGGGCTCATGGTAAGCTGTCTGTTTGAAACACCGCCAACTGACTGTAATAAGGAACAGAGAAGCTAGTGTGAGAGCAGCTGGCTTTGACGCCTAACAAGGAAGCAAGCTGCAGACTTGGTGACTTCAGATGTGTCACAAATAATGTCAAACCACAACCTAACAAAACAGAAAATCCTACAAGAATTCAACTTTGGGATTATTTAGCAGAAATCCTGAGAACCACTCTGTACAAGGATCGAACCTTGGACACAGAGAAGCTGTTTGTTGGAATTATAGCTAAATTCCACCATTAATGAGTCAACAGCTAATTAACTTGATTACTTGAAGGGTCTTACTTACTTTGAAGGGTCTACATTCAATACAGTTTAAATAATTGTTTCAGTATTTGATTGTCTGTGTGATTTCTTAATAAGTAGCCAAATTAAAGATAGCTTGTGGTAATCTACACAACGCAACCAGGAAAGGGACGATACTAGACCTTGTATTAGGGAACGAGCCTGGCCAAGTAATCAGTTTCAGTGGGGGAGCATTTTGGGAACAGTGATCATAATTCTGTAAATTAAGTTTGGACATACGGGAGCCTTTTAAAGGCCAGTTGATCAGAGATCATGACCAGCATGTTCCTGTGAGGATGAATAATGATGATGACAAGAACCCTGGATGACAAGAGATTTAAAGTTTGATCAAAAAGGAAGTGTAAGTTAGGTTTAGGAAACTCAAATCAGACATGTCCTTGAGGAATACAAAGCAAGTAGGAACGAACTTAAACAGGGAGTTAGGAGGGCTTAAAGAGGCCATGAAATACCCTTAGCAAGTCAGATTAAAGAGAATCCCAAGGCATTTTATACATATATTAAGGGCAAAATGGTAGAAAGGCTACAGAAAGGGTAGGGTCACTCAAAAACAAAAAGAGGGAATTAAAGCATGGGGCCAAAAAGAAGTGGATAAGATCCTTAATGAGTAGTTTACATTGGTAATCACCGAGGACATGGATGATAGTTAGATTAGGGAGCGGGTATGTTGATATTCTACGGTAACAAGGATAATCCAGAAAGTTATAGGCTGGAGAACCTTACAGTGATACAGTAATTATTACAGAAGATTCTTAGGACAGGATTTACTCACATTTGGAAAAGAATGGATTTATTAGGGATAGTCGGCATGGATTTGTGCATATCTAACAGCAAAAGAAAAGCTTAGAGGAGAAAACACACAGTACATCAAACACCATAGACAATACACCCCCACTATTTTTTTCATCAGAGTACAAATAATTTCAATATGTTCAGACTGTGCATGCAGTAATACTAATCTTAATCAAGATTGTTGCAGGTGCTATGCTTGTATCGTACAAAACAAATGACCACTGTGATTGTCTATCCCAGAGATAGAAACTTCCAATTTCAAACAATTTAAAACTTTTATGCATTAAAAATCTTAATAGATATTTTGTTGAATAATCACTTTTATAGCTCCTGTAAATTTTGAAATCTTTCAAATGATTCTTAGGTAAGTTATTGAGCGCCCTCTAATGGTGACAAAGTAACACTTAAATTTAACTGTACATTCGGCCTGTCATGATTGACAAAAACACAGGCTACAAATACAACTGGCAATTTGTATGTACAGTATACAGTTATGAACTATCTGACCCAAAGACAAAGTCTTAAAACTACAAAATTATGCAAATCTGGGGAGGGGTAACGAGAAGAATACTACTCGCAAATATTCAGAATGAAGTTGAATGAGAAGATCGGCCAGAGATGCACTGTGCAGAGAAAGTAATGCTGAGAAGCTTGCACAGGTAGGGTGATAAAGACTTTTTTTTAAATCCTCTATTTTGATTGTGGATTGAAATGAGAAAAGAACGGTTTTAAGAACCAAGGACTGCTGAAGGATTACTGCATGTGTTTGAAAGCAAATAACTGGACACTCATTGTAAGCACTATTTACACAACAGCTGCTTCAAGCTGTAATAGACTGTTCAGAGGAACTGAAGCCAAAAAGGTGCATACAACTGGATATACAGTCAGCAATAAGCAGCTGATTGATCTGTGGCCTAGTGACCAATTATCACGACAAAGACCTTTTGTCTACTAATAACTGTGATTGCTTCTTAGTTGAGAAACCAAGATCCTCAGGAAATCAGGAGATCTCTCGATTCTCTGCAATAAAAGACAATAAGCCTGAAGAAAACCACTATTTTTCTTCAGCAATTATTGTAAGCTGTGACTTTTAATTAATCAGAGACCTTTTATAAAGGTGAACCTGCCACAGTCTCCTACGAACCAGTGAAAGCAACCAGGCAAGACAGAAAGTAGATTTCTGATCAGCACAAGAACCATCTCAGTTGATCCTGTCAACAGAGAACACAGAATTGCTTCCCCAATTTTCTCTCTGCCTATAGCACCTCTGATTTTTTTTTTCCCCATTTCTGTACGCACTTCTGCAAAGGGAGATTAAAAGGCATTTTAACTAGTCGAGTTATATGCTAACTGTATGTAACTGTTTACTAATTACTACAAATAGACTTTAGCTACAGGTAATGTTTGTTAAGTACAGTAAAACTAGTCAGTGCTATGAATTTGGATCTACAAGACAGGTAAACTGGCGGAGTCTGTGTACTTTTCTAAAAGTTTCTAATCTTTTGTGACAACTCCAGGAATAGCAGGGCTTGACTTCCAGTGCAGTACACCAGCAAGCTAGTACAGGAATTAGAAGATGACAGTGATTATTGCGTAGGGGACAGCTGAGGCAGGGAAAAAAAAGCATGCTCTGGAACATGCAGTTTTGCATCACTATTTTTTCCATGGAATTCCTTGCATAAACAGCAACTGCCAGTGCTAACTCATTGCTTTAAAAATCAGCTTGGACCTTCTATACTTCTACAGAATTCGATCCCACAACAGTAGTTCAGCAGGTGGCAATGTTTCAGCTGCAAAAGAATAACAGCACTTCAAGGATTTAAGTCCAACAGAAGGAAATGTCACAGAACTATGTCCACATAAATTTGCAGATATTTGAGTAGGTTTTGCTGCTTCAAGACAGAATGGATCACTTTGACAATGTAGGACATTGTCCACACCAAGATTGCATTACACAAGACGCAGATATCAATTCAGAAGGAACTGGTTACTATGAAATTTAGAGGAACCGCTGGCTTAAGCAAAATAGACTGAGCTACCAGTACTCATTCAGGTGGTTTCAGGTTAAAGTCCTACTCCAAACTTGAATCTAGGTTAACACATCAGAGCAGCACTCCCACAGTAAGCCACTGTTAGAGGTGCCACCTTTTGTAACAGGTGTTAAACAGAACTCACCACCACTCTATCAAGGGCAACTAGGCTCCACATTTCCCATCAAATGGAATTGGTGCTCAGATACTGGAAGGTAATGTATTTCGACATTTTAACCATCTCGCTCAAATGGATGTAAGGTTCAAAAAGGACAAGGATATTCCGAATATAGACTAGTCAGTTCAACAGCAGCAGGAGATAAGGTGCTACAAGCACCCAATGGGGAAAAAGAATCAAGACACTTGGAGAAGTTTGAGTTAATTAAGTAAAGCCAGCTTGGATTTATTAAAGGCACATCATGCTTGGCAAATCTAATTTAGCAAAGATGATCCAGGGCATGTTGCCCCTCAGGATTTTTAGGATAGCATTCGAAAAAGATTTTTATTTAAATTCATTCATTCATGGGATGTAGGCATCGCTGTTTGAGCCAGCATTTTTTCCCATCCCTAGTTGCCCTTGAGATGTTGGTGGTGAGCTGCACTCTTGAATGTCTGCATTGTATCTGGTGTAGGTACACCACAAGGCTATTAGAGGGAGTTCCAGGATTTTCAAGGAATGGCAAAACAGTGCCAAGTTTAATTGGTGAATGACTCGGAAGGAAAACTTCAAATGGTGGCACTTCCATGTATTTTCTACCCTCATCTTTCTGGATGGTAGTGGTCATGGATTTGGAAGTGCGAAGGAGGCAGAGTTGTTGAAGTGCACCTCTTACATGATGCACACTGCTGCTACCAAGTGTCAGTGAAGGAGCAAATGTTTGAAGATTCGGTGCCAGTCAAATGGCTTGGTTCTGAATGGTGTCAAGTTTCTAAAGAGTTGTTGAAGGTGCACACATCCAAGCAAATCAGGAGTATTCATTCACACTCAGACTTGTATGTTATGGATGGTGGACAGACTTTGGGGAGTAGGGGATGAGTTACTGGGGTGGTGGGGTGGGTGGGGTGCAGTTAGGGCATGAGTCACCACAGGATTCCTAGCATCTGACCTGCTGTCACAGCAACAGTACTTATAAGGCTAGTCCAGTTCAGTTTCTGGTCAATAGTAACTCCAGGATGATGGTAGTGGGGGATTCACCGGTATTAATACCATTGAATACCCAAGGGATGGCGATTACATTCTCTCCTGTTGGAAATTGTCACTGCCAATTGCCCCATCAGTTGTGGCATGAATCTTATGTCACTGGTCAGCCCAAACCTCAATATTGTCCAGGTCTTGCCCATTCATTCATGGGCTGATTCTGTGTCTGAAGAGTCACAAATGGGGATGAACATTGCTTGGCGATGTACAGTCATCAGCATTTGTAACTTTATAATGGAATGAAGATCATTGATGGAGCAGATGAAGAGGACCAGACCCAAGCGAAGGCAATTCTCTATACATAGTCTCATCAGCTAACCAAAAGGAATTTCAGCGAGCTTTATGCAGAGAGGAGAACTGCTTAGTGGATTTCCATTAAGTTGATAATAACTTAGTCTTACTTTTATGCATATATACACTCACACAAACAACACGCTATCTTTAAGGCACAGCTTTCGACACATGATCTGATTGCTTTCAAATTAATTTGCTTAATCGTTTAAAGCTAAAAGCAAGGTCACGTGTGACACTGTTCTACTTTTGAAGAAATAATTAGACTTTTAAAGAAAGGACATGATAATTGAAACTTTGCTACAAAAGCCTTTCCTATTTGGCATCCTGGCTAACTAACTAAAAGGCCTGATTGTTATTAAAATGACTGAAGACACTCAAAAGGTAGAGCGAATGGAGATCCGAGTCAAAAGTTTAGAGATTAAAAAAAACAAAGTGTGATGTGAAATAATAAACAAGACTGCAGTCATGTGCAATGTTGCAGGTGCTGACATAGTCGATATAAGCTTTGCACAAGTTATCTTCATTTGTTAGCCATCCCAGTTTCAAAATTGTGCTGTGCAATCTCTAAATTCAACCAAGATAGCTTGAGGTTGAAATTCTGCACGTGTGTATAAACTGCAGATATTTTTCTCCCCCCAGAATGTGGCAGTTGTTTTTCAGGTCATCCACAAGCAGATCACTTTCTTAAAGTAACAGGGAACTTATTGTTTCAGATACAAGACACTTTAATACCGGAATAAATTATTTCAGCACTTTTATACAAGGCACAAGAAAACATTCAACATTTTCTTCTTTTGACATTTCATTATACATTTAATACTGGAGATGCAGATGAGTTAAATGTTGGTGCAGGTCGATCAGTTTGATTTGGGCTGGTTTACCACATCCTATTAAATTTTGATGAAAAGTGAGATCTCAAAAATCCCCAGTTGAAAATAACACTGGTAAAGTGAATGTGGTTCTGGAAACTTTTAACAATGATGAGAAAATACAACAGCACTTCTTTAGGCATATAAACATAGTATTTTAGAATCATACTAAATGTATCCTGTCATAAATGCAATACTAATCAGGGGCCTACAAGACAAAACATGTAATAAAATGTACTTCTGAAGTAAGAAAAAAACCTTCCTCCTCACTGTACGCCCCTCACCCATCTCAAACATGATCTTATCAAAATCAGACCATTGAAAATTAATTAACTATACTCAACAAAACCAGTGTGTCAGTTTGTTAACGTGTACAATTAGAATGTCCAGGACATTGTTGTTTAGCTGAAATGACGACATTCCCTTAAAGCAACATTACTAAATAGGGCTGCAAAGGAAAAAAAAAAAGAGAAAACAACTTTTTGATAAACAAGACAGTACAAAATAATCAGGAATCAGTAAAAATTTACTTAACAGAGAAAGGGAACAGATTATATTACACATTTTAAATATATTTCTGAACACTGGCTCATTGGTAGACTAATTGCTCATTAGTCAGAAGATAACGGATTCACATTCGACCGAGTTTAACCCGAGTGACGGGACAGCTTTCAGAAGTGCCAATTCAGATGAAAATTAACTTCGCTCAGGGAAACAAATGTGTTTAAGGTAAATTATGTTTAAATAACTGAGTTTTGTGATGAAATAACACAGGATTGATGTGGGTAGCTTGGCTGCTGTCATGCACAGATTTTCAAAAGACATTCCAATTATCAGACTTTTCAGCAAAGTTGGAATAAAGGGAACAGTAGCTGAATGATAGGAAACAGCAGGGGCTGAGGGTTCTCCAGGGTCAGTGTTAGGACCTATATTTTGCTCAACATTGTGAACAGTCCAGACTGGAGTGCACAGGGCACGGTTTCAAGTTGTGGATGACAACTTGAAAGAGGCGGCGATAATCTAGTAGTATGTGAAGATGACAGCCTGGTGGTATTTTCACTGGACTCTTAATCTACAGATCCAAGTGCAAATACCAATGCAGATAGTGGAATCTGAAATAAAATTTTAAAAGCCTGGAATTAAAAAGAGTCTAATGATGACTATAAATTGTCAAAAACCCATCTGGTTCACTCCTTTAGGGAAGGAAACTGCCATACTTACCTGGTCTGGCCTACATGTGACTCCAGACCCACAGCAACGTGGCCGACTCTTTTTTCCCCTCTGGGCAATTAGAGATGGGCAATAAGTGCTGGCCTGGCCAGGGATGCCTTCATCCCGTGAATGAATAAAAAAAACATCTTAAAAATACTATGAACAGTGAGGAGGACTCCATCAGGTTTCAACAGGGCATAGGCAGAAACTTAAGGCAAAGAAGTGTGAAGTGATTCATGTTGATAGGAAGAACAAGGAGAGGCAACTTAAAATTAACAGTACAGTTCTGGAAAAGGGTGCAGGAGCACACACACTTTAGATATCTGTGCACAAATTATTAAAAGGTTGGCTGAGCAGATTGAGAAAGCAGTCAATAAGCATGTGATCCAGCCTTCTAAGTAGGGGTATAGAGTACAAAAGCAAGGAACTCATGATAAATTTGTATAAACACGGCTTCGGCCTCAACTGGAGTATCATGTCCAGATATGAAGGATACGAAATTGAGAGGTTTCAAGTTTCAATTGCTTCAGAGAATAGAGGTGCTGTGGCAATTTCCTTCAAGAAACGATGAAAAGGACATTTGATAGAAAAGCTGAATGACCTCCCTTTGTGCTGTAAGCATTCTACAGATTAAATGGTTACTGCTACCACAAAAGAAACATCATCCTTTCCTCCTAAGGGCACTGTTTGCTGTATTATTAATCCACAGAGATTATAATTAGCTAGTACAATACCCAGTCCATGTGAAGTTAGTAGATTTGACTTGGGTTGGTACAGCTAGTTTGCATGTTGCGTAATCACACCAGAAACACTGTTAATGCCCATGAACTATGTTGTAGCCTTGAAAATCACATATGCATTGTCACATACAAAATTCCTGAGCATTAGGTTCATGTTCTGACTATAAGGGCAACACAGTGGCTCAGTGGTTAGCTCTGCTGCCTCACAGCGCCAGGGACCCGGGCTCAATTCCAGCTTTGGGCAACCGTGTGTGGAGTCTGCACGTTCTCTTCGTGTCTGCGTGGGTTTCATCCCAGTGCTCCAGTTTCCTCCCACAGTCCAAATATGGAGGCTAAATTGTCCATAGTGTCCAGGGATATGCATGAGAGGTGGATTAGCCACAGTAAATGCACAGTTAGAGGATAGATAGGGGACTGGGTTGGGCAAGATGCTCTTTGGACAGTCAGTGAACCTCGACGGACCGAATGGCCTCATTCCTCACCTTAGCAATTCTACAATTCAGGTGGAAAAAAAGCCTTCTAGAATCTCAATCCCATCAGAATACTAGGATGGGGTAAACTATTTTTAATTCCATTAGCAATCTTTTACATAATATTACCACTTTATCACTTCATTTCCTCCTTTATTGCATTCTTTAAAACCTACCTCTTTCAAACCAAGTTTGTGGTCATCTGAACTTGCATATCCTAATATGGTTCACTGTCTCTGTTTTTTGAGAAGCTCCTGAGAAAATTTATTATAGAGGCACTTTAGAAATGGACACAGGGCGGTGAAGGAGGGTTGCTTTCAGTTTGCCACAAGGATCAGTGCATTTTGTCAGTTGTGAATAAAGGAGGAATTGTAAGTAAGTTTGCAGATGACGTGGAGTGAAGATGGTTATCTCAGAGTACAACGGGACCTTGCTCAGGTGGGCAAATGGAGTTTAATTTAGATAAATGTGAGGTACTGCATTTTGGTATGGCAAATCAGGGCAGAACTAATACACTTAAAAAGGTAAAGTCCTGGGGAGTGTTGTCAAAGAGGCCTCGGGGTGCAGGTTCACAGTTCTTTGAAAGCAAGAGTGCGGGTAGACAGGATAGTGAAAGTGGCATTTGGTATGCTTGCCGTTATTGGTCAATGCATTGAGTATAGTAGTTGGGAGGTCATGTTGCAGCCGTACAGGACCTTGGTTAGGCCACTTTTGGAACGCTGCATTCAATTCTGATCTTCCTCCTATAGATGTTGTGAAACTTGAAACGGTTCAGACAAGATTCTGAAGAATGTTGCCAGGATTGGAGGGTTTGAGCTATTGGGAGAGGCTGATTAGGCTGGGGCTGTTTTCCCTGGAGCGAAGACTGAGGGGTGACCTTAAGGAAGTTTATAAAATCATGAGAGGCATTGATGGGGTCAAGAGGCAAGGTCTTTTCCCCAGGGTACGGGAGTCCAAAACTAGAGGGCGTAGGTTAAAGGGGAGAGGAGAAAGATTTGAAAGGGACCAACAGGGAACTTTTTCACGCAGAGGGTGGTGAGTGCATGGAAAGAGCTGTCACAGGAAGTGGAGGCGGCTGGTACAATTACAACATTTAAATTGCATCTGGATAGGTATATGAACAGGAAGGGTTTAGTGGGATATGGGCCAAATGATGATAAATAGGGCTCGATTAATATAGAATACCTGGTCGGCGTTGACCAGTTTGAACTATGTGTCTGTCTCTGTGCTGTACATCTCTATGGACTATGAGAACTGGGAAAGAAAGGACAAGAGAAAGCCAACAATAGGAAGAAGAGTGAAGCAAGAACATGAAAATAACAAAAAGAGGCTAAAGTAAACTTACCTTTTGACAACATCAAGATATTTGAACGTAGTAATGACACCTTTAATGCAATGAGACATTCCAAGGTCCTTTCCAGTAGTAATACACAATAAAATCTGACAGCAGACTTACAGGGAGATATCATACCAGATCTGCAAAAGCTTGGCCAAAGGGTAAAGCATAAGGGAAAGCAAGACAGAGGAGGTGTAAAGTGGTTTTATCATTCAGGGGATATGGATGTCACTGGCTAGGCAAACATCTGTTGCCCTTCCCTAATTTCCAAGCAGAAGGTGATGGTGAGCTGCTTTATTGAACAGCTGAAGTGTTTGACTTGTAGGCTGTTAGGCAGGGTGCTCCAGGATGTTGATCCAGATACAGCAAAAGAACGGCAAGCAGTTCCAAGTCAGAATGATGTGTGGCATGGAGGGGAACTTACAAGTGGTATTTCCATGTATTTGCTCCTCTCACTCTTCTAGGTAGTAGGGCTCTCAGGTTTGGAAGTTTCCATCAAAAGGAATTTTGGTGTGTTGATGTAGTATAACCTGCACGTGCCACACATAGCTGCCACTGTGCCAGTGGGGTGGAGGGAATGAATGTTGAAGGTATTGGACAGGGTGTCAATCAAGTGAGTTGCTTTGTTCTGGATGATATCAAGCTTCAAATGTTGTTGGAACTACACTCATTTAGGCAAGTGGGGAGCACTCCATCGCATTTCTGATGCACCTTGTAGGCATTGGATTGGCAGCGCATTGGCGACAGCATTTGATGGGACAGCGGCGGCAGATGGGCAATGCGGCAGCGACAGCGTTTGATGGGACAGCCGCGGCAGATGGGCAACGCGGCGGCGACAGCGTTTGATAGGACAGCCGCGGCAGATGGGCAACGCGGCGGCGACAGCGTTTGATGGGACAGCCGCGGCAGATGGGCAACGC